>NW_020327578.1:0-300000 GCF_001858045.2 Oreochromis niloticus
TAGAATTTCTTGATGCATTCTCAATCATTCAGGAAAGTAAATCTCCAAAAGTTGAATCTGTTCATCTGGACGTAGCGTTTTGTGGGAGAAACGTTTCGTCACTCATCCAAGTGACTTCTTCAGTCTCAGCTGACTGCAAATGTCCTGTTTATAAGGTTTGGGGAAACCTGCAGTCAGCTGAGACTGAAGAAGTCACTTGGATGAGTGACGAAACGTTTCTCCCACAAAACGCTACGTCCAGATGAACAGATTCAACTTTTGGAGATTTACTTTCCTGAATGATTGAGAATGCATCAAGATGAGATAACCACTGTTGTGATACCCTTTATCTCTCACCTGGGTTTGTTGGTTTTGTCAAGTCAATTAATACAAAGAAGGACTGGCTTTGTTGAGCTTCCTCAGTTAAATCCCAAACACAGGTACACACTTAGCCTGTATTTCTGTAGGAAAATTACATTCTGGCAACTTAAGCTCACCATCTGCAAACTTAACATGTGAAGTTTAAGATTACAGAAAACAAACTGAAGCAGAATTAAGAGAAACTCTATATTTGTTTCTTTATCAGTACCTGTCAGAAGACAACTTGAAGGCCCTGAGTACTTTCTCCCACACTGAAAACACTGGAATGATCAAATTATTTGAACATTGCCTAATAAGACTGATTCAGGACAGACAATTAGTTATTTAAAACATTTCTAGCAGTCCTTCACAAACAGAGAACAGTCTGTCTATTCTCTCCATCTGTCAGCTGCTGCTGGCTCTTCCTCCTCCTCTTTCTCACACACTGCTGAGTTTGTCCTGGTGGATCATCAGGGGTGCAAAGCCTTTATTCTTACAAGCCGGATGACTTGTAAGAATGAATGATGCTGTGAAGCATGAAAATGCCATTGGGTCTGCCGTGGTGGTTTACAGTTATCAATTCTTTTCAAATTTATTTTTTAGAAAAATAAAAAGTGCATGCAAACCAGTAAACAAATTAAAAGAAACAAGTATTGTTGAGAAACTATAATACAAAAATTACAATTAAAATTCTCAACAACAAAAACAACTGGTGAATATATAACTAATATGTAAACAACTTAACAATCCCCCAAAGTCACATCACATGACAGTGTAACATCTAAACACAAGAGGGGGGAGGAGGAGCAAAGTCTGACTGCTCTTCGCTGACACGGGAGCAGCGAGTCCGCCGACCTGGCTGTTTGGTCTTTGCCGAATGCACAGCATTGCAAACAAGAGCAGAAATTAAAGTAAAGAATCGATCTCACCAGGCTAGAATCGATCCGATACCGACACCGACTTGGTATCAAATCTATACCAAGTCGGTATCGATTAATAACGCGATGAATAATGCGATATTGATTCATTAAATCCTGAATCGATTTCTAAATCTAAATGTATTTTGCCAGAAACGCAGGGAGGTCACAAAACTATTTCAATGACCACCAAACAGCTAAAACAATAAATGAGAGCAGGTGAACAGATTCCACACAAAGACGTGAACACGCGGACCCGATGCATCAGTGACATGTCGTCTTTCTCACCTGACGGCACGAACACGGACACGCCGTCGGGGCAGAAAGTCAACATCTCACTGATTCTGAGCTGCAGCTTTTGTTCCTCTCCGACCAAAAGAAAGCTTCATTTTTGCTGTTTAATAATTTTTTTTAAATTATGCCAAATTGAAAAATGCTTAGCTTGCTGTTTTTCTGTGTTTTATCCTCAGTTACTTTGACACAGTTACTGAGTCAAAATTGAATTTAATCAAATCGATTATAGAAATCAGTGACAATACCCAGCCCTAGTGAGTAGCCTAAGCCCAACAGAAGTGGATGTAGCTGTGGGTAATGAGAAAAGATGAAAATGCACTTGTATGGTGTCTCTCCTGTGTGGATTCACTTATGCTTTTTCATTGAGCTCATGTGCAGTGGTGAAGGATGACCCACACTGGTCACAGATGTGCTTTTTGACCCCACTGTGGAAGAGTTCATGTATTTTTAATGTACTTGGTGTGTGGAAGCCTCTCCCACATTCTTTGCAGTAGTTCATTTTGTCTCCAGTGTGTCGACGTTGATGTGGTTTTTTGGTCCCGTTGATGGTTAAAATTACAAGATAAAAAACTAAATACATACCTCACAGTAACTGCACTTATAGAGTTACTTTCTGGTGTGGATCTGTTGGTGTCTTTTCAGGTGATGTGGAGCTTTAAAAGTCTTCTCACACAGGTCACATTTGTAAGGTCTCTCCTCAGTGTGGCTAAACATGTGTCGTTGTAACTGTGCATCTGTTGCAAACAGTTTCCCACACTGATCACAGCAGTAAACATCATTTCCAGTGTGAATCCGTAGGTGAATATTTCGGTAGTGTTTGTTGCTGAAACTTTTTCCACAAAAGTCGCAGCTGTACGCCTTAATTCCAGAGTGGCTAACTAGATGCCCCTGTAAGTCGCTATTTAGAGCAAAAGTCTTACCACACAACTCACAGCTGTGTGCTTTAACTCCACTGTGGATGAGTTGGTGTTTTTTTAAGTGTCCAGCCAGGGTAAAAGACTTTCCACACAAGTCACAGCTGTAAGGTTTAACTCCACTGTGGATGAGTTGGTGTGTTTTTAAGTCTCCAGCCTGGGTAAAAGACTTTCCACACAAGTCACAGCTGTAAGGCTTAACTCCACTGTGGAAGAGATGGTGTCTTTTTAGGCTTTGAGCCAGGGTAAAAGACTTTCCACACAACTCACAGTTGTACGCTTTAACTCCACTGTGGATGAGTTGGTGTGTTTTTAAGTCTCCAGCCCGGGTAAAAGACTTTCCACACAAGTCACAGCTGTAAGCTTTAACTCCACTGTGGATGAGTTGGTGAGTTTTTAAGTGTCCAGCCAGGGTAAAAGACTTTCCACACAAGTCACAGCTGTAAGGTTTAACTCCACTGTGGCTGAGTTGGTGAGTTTTTAAGGTTTCAGCCCGGGTAAAAGACTTTCCACACAAGTCACAGCTGTAAGGTTTAACTCCACTGTGGATGAGTTGGTGTCTTTTTAAGTGTCCAGCCTGGGTATAATCCTTCCCACACTCATCACAGCTGTAGGTTTTCTCTCCCTTTCTTCTGTGAGGTTTGTCGGCCTCCTGAGAGCGCTGACTTCTCGCTCCATGTTGGTCCTGCAGTGACAGAGATACAAACAGAGGCAGTGAGTGAAATGCAGTCGTGGAACAAACTGAAACTCCCTCCATCAGTGGAATCAAACATGTCAACAAAAACACATTATAGGTGTGTTACCACCACCTTCTGGTGATAGTATCACATTACAATGATGTGCTACAATGAGAGTTGTAATGAAAATGACATTATTGAAGAAATATTGATCAGTAGAGAAACTCTTTTACTTCAGAAAAATCTTTGACTTCAACTGATGATATTGTTGTTTCAATGTGTGTAGAGAAAATATGATCTTTGTATTTTCTTGTAACTTCTGTGGTTTTTGGTTGTGAATGTAGATTCTGTATATATGGAGGAGCCCAGGATGGAAAAGATAAAGCTGCTGTTAACATGTTTTTAAAAACCAACCAGCTGTACACACAGTTTCAATAACAGTGTAACTGTGATGTTTTTCTCACCTTTTGTGTTGAAGTCATTGTTTCCTCTGTAGTGGCTGAGCTGAGTCCAAATGGCTGAAATTGTTCCTCTGCTGCACCACCAGACTCTTCTCCTCCTGTTACTCAGCTGGGACACAAAAAGTATATATATGTATTTTATCCCTGACAAAAAGAAGCAGAGCAAATAAACATGACTAAACTCCTCAGTGACAACAATACCTATGAAGCTTCAAGGTGAAACCCCAGAAGCAACTACAAATAGAAAGTCATCAGTTGCCTACAAGAACTTGAAAGGAAAAAACCACTGACCCCCTGCATGTCATCGCCTTTACCCAGGGGATGCTACACCCTGTATATATGGACTTCCATAGATCCACAAAGACGGAGTCCCGATCAGTCTCAATGGTAGCAGTATAAACTCAGCCACCTACAACATTTCAAACACCTCATTACCATCCTAGCTCCCCTAGGATGGTAATGAGGTTTTTAAAAAACATTTTGAAACTCACTTTGTTAATGTGGAATTCTAAAATTATTTTACAAATGGAGAATTTATTCCACAATTCATCATCTAAGCATCTAAGAATTCTGTATTTTGATGTGTGTGGCTCCATATGGTGGTACAAATAGAGGACATAGAGGAAGTGGCACACATCACGAGGGGGTACATGTTAAAGGTGTTAACAACACACAGTGTGGTTAGCTAGGTTAACTCACAAGCAGAATTTAGCTGTGCCTGACTACAATAGAGACTTTCTTCTTTAGACGTTTCTGAAACAAGAAGGTGTAGTAAACAGATTTGTTTGAGAAAAAGGGGAAAGTAGTTAAAACGACATACATAAGCACAGAATGTTTTAATCCTACTAACACATACACACACATGCAATGAAGCTCATGAATACCAGATGGTATTTTAAGCCTGTGTTTCTGATTTTATCATCTTGTTCGGTTCACTTAGTGAGATGAGAAGCGATATATGAACTAGTGGACTAATATTATATTAGGAAAGATGATTGAATGATAGCAGGGGTGAACAGAATGCAGCAGAGGGTTTAAATGAGTGAGACTAACAGATTCTTAGTTTCTTATTCCTGATGATCAGATAAATGATAAGTTTAAAATCCAGTTAAGGAACGAAGAAATAAAGAAGGTCAAAGATTTTAAGTTTTTAGGAATAATTTTTGATTTACGTCTTAAATTTGACAAGCATGTAAAGAAGATTGCTAAGACGGTCAAGGCTAATCTGAATTGTTTTGAGTTAATTCAGCACCATATACCTGCTTCAGCAGCTCAGTTATTTATGCACTTGTCACGTTCCTGGGTCTTTTGAACCAGTGTTTTGAGTTCTAGTTCATTTTTGATTTTTATGCTTTATGTTTAAGTTCTTTAGGTCAGCGAAGTTCATTTGGTTATTAGATTCCTCTTGTATTTTCTTCCCCATATTTAAGTTTCCCTCACCCTTTGTGTTTCATGCTGCGTGTCTTATGTTATCAAGTTTGTAATGTCATGTCTGCGTCTCATGTTTCCTGTTTTATTTTGAAGGTCTGTGTCCTATGTCAGTGTAGTCAGCTTTGCTTCCTTTGTCTCGTTATGTCAGACTAGTGTCAGGTGTTTCCCCATGTGTTTCCACTTCCCCTAATCACCCTTGTGTGTATTTAGTCTGTGTTTCTGGTCATTCTTTGTCAGGTCGTCTGTTGTTCACGCCATGTTTTCCATACCATGTTTCTAGAGTTCATGTCCAAGTTTTTCATGTTGTTTGTTTAGTTCTTCCAGTTTAGGTTAATGTTAGTTTTACTTCAGTTTGCCTTGCCCTTTGTTTTGCCTTTTTTTAACCAACCTCATTAAACGGCTCGCTTTTTGTTAATTCAAGTTTTGTTCCACGTTCCATATTGTCTGCATTTTGGGTCCTCTACCTCACTCCATACAGTCTGCCTCTGCCAGACTGTGACAGCATTCCATGATATTCTCATTTTTCATATTAGACAGTTTGGACCCAAGCAGCAGCACCTACAATTCAGCCTGTGGTATCCTTATATAACCAATCTTTAAAAATAATGGATAAAAAATCTGTTTGATGGCATCATTTAGGGCTGCACAATTAAACACTAGAAAATCGCGATCTCAATTCATACTTATGTGCGATCTCATTTTCAAATGACAACGATGTAAAAAAAAGAAAGAAAAAAAAGGGGAAAAAAAAGATGACGATTGTACTGCATTTTGATCCGGGACATAATCTGCATGAAAACAAGCGCTCACTCTTCCTGCTCAACAAATGACAAGGGCGGAGCCTTATACCACGTCATACAGAAGCCAGCTGGCAGGGAAAAAACAACGGCGAGCACGTGAGAGAAACTGGCGGAGGGGAGAAAACACAATGAGTGCAGAGGAAAAGCTCGCTGATGGTGGTGAGAATGACAACCCCACTGTAACATTAATTCCAAGAAAAGGTTCTCGTTCCTCTGTGTGGAAGTTTTTTGGTTTCAAAGAAGATGATGAGAGTCAAAAAGATATCATTTGCAAGCTGTGTTTTGCCATAGTAGCAGCACCGCAAGCTAACACTACGAATTTGTATAACCAGCTTAAACGTCACCATAAAGTGCAATATGACGAAGCTGTAAAGGCCAAGAAAGTGACAGGAGAAAATCAGTCCCGGTCAACCACCCAAACATCAATAACGGGAACCTTATACAGCGCTTCCCCATACACGTCAAACTCCCGCAGGCACAAAGAAATTACGGAGGCTATTACTTATCACCTGGCTTAAGATATGGCTCCCATCAACACTGTGCAAAACGAGGGATTTAGGAAAATGATCAACACCCTAGACAAACGCTACACAGTGCCGTCCTGCAACTATTTTTCAAATGTTGCACTACTTGTTCTATACACGCAGTGTCGGACAAGGGTGGAGACGGAATTACAAGCAGTACAACATTTCACGGCAATGACAGACTTATGGTCCAGCCGAACTCAGCGTTATATTTTGTAATAATTGTGGTTTACATTTTAAGAAACATACCTATTACCTACCTCTCTCATCACCTTACACACGGAAAGAATACTGTTCAAAATGGTATTGTTAGAAGTATTTTAAGGTTTTGTACGTAGGAGTAGACAAGTGAGACATTGATTGTTTTTATGTTCAGACTCAACTGTTAGGAAGTTGATGTGCAGTTAATAAGTGCAATAAATATTTATATTGGAAAAGAAAATCGTGAGAGAATCGTGATCTCAATTCTAAGTAAAGAAAATCGAGATTTTCATTTTATGCAAAATCGTGCAGCCCTGGCATCATTGTCACATTTTAGAGAAATATAATCTACTTAGTTTTAGGAGATTTAATCATTTGTGTTTTCTTAAATTAGTCTTTAAATGTATAAATAGGATGGCCCCAGAGTGTCTTAATAGATACATCCAGAGACAAGATAGTAATCGTATTACTAGAAGCATGGTGAACGGAAACTGCAAGATATCATATCGCAGATCTAAATTTGGTCAGTCGGCATTTTCCATAAAGGCTTGCAATCTGTGGAACACACGTCCAACCAAAATCAAATTGATTACAGACATCAGATCCTTTCCATTGAAGGTTAAAGTTTGGTTAAAGGGAAATCAGAGATGTAGTCATTTTAACTAATGATTTTATTTTTATTGTCTATTAATTGTAGTTGTATTTACGATGTATTTTGGCTTTATGAAAATGTATGTATGGTAAAATGTATTTATTTTGATTGTAAACCCAACAAGGGACAATTGTTGAAAATTAGCAATAGCGATAAACTTATGTGCATTAAATCAGTTTCATGTTTTGTACTTGGACTATGTCAAACTGCACTGTCCCTTTTAAATAAATTTAAATTCAAATGTGTGGGGGAGGCTTTACCATGACATACACCTGGTTACATGGGAAGAAACTTATTATCTAATAGGACATTAGGGTTGTGTGAAATGTGTGTGGCTGGTGGATGAATGTTTTGGGGATTTATTTGGCGGCTACATTTTTTTTTTACCAAGTGGAACCTGTCAATAAGTTTTGGTTTGATTTATCAGTTTAAGGAGACGAGTATGCTTTGGCAAGTCCTAAAACTAGACTTTCGTATTTTTATATTTTGTAGTATTTTCTTTTTTTCTTTTCATGTTTGAGGAGTGCACTAAGACTGGACTGATAATGGGGACAAATGGTTCACTGAATTGACACTGATACGCAGATTGCACCTACTCCAAGCAGACAAGGAAAGGGTGGATGTATGTATGTTTTTCCAGGAGCAGGAAGATGACAGCGACATCCTAGGGTCGCATGAGCTTGTGGGCCATGCAGACTTAATCTTGTAGTTGTTCATTTCTGTGTGTATTCACCAGTGCTGTGTTATTCATGTTGTAGTGCCACATTTCTTTTTTTATAAATCATAACACATTAGTAATAGTAATATTATTTCCTCACTTTAGTGTTCACCAGTTGTATACATGCATGTAGAATGTTATCACAAGTGGGCCCCATGTTATTGCACCTTCACAGTGGACCCATCGTAGACTGGAAGACATCCTGCTTTAAGGGAGGTGACAGCGAAAATCGTTTTTAAATACTGAAGCTAGCCCTCCACCTCTACCATTGGTCTGGGGAGAGCTGAAAAATGAACAATCGGGGGGAAGGAGTTCCGAGAAAGAAGAAAACTCACCGCGTCCAAGCCAAGTTTCCATCAGGAATATAAAATCCAGTCCCGACGAGATATAAAAGTTATCTAGGATGAAAGTCAGCCGAGAAGCTGATCATTGATCAGTTTCATGATTGAAGTAGCAACAGGAGATCCTCACAGATGCTGTCTTTACAAAAGATAAAAATAAAAACTAGGCCATTGTTTATTGGCAGACCAAGACTGTGATGATAAAAGGCTTGATTTTCGACTTAGTGTTTTTAGTGATGACATTTCTGGCAATATGACGTTTTTGTTTATTTGCCGAACATATCTCCAAAAATGCACGTCATTGTTGAGAAACTGCACAGCACAGCACACTGGTTTTGCATGCGTGAGGTCGGGTCCAGGATCCAAGACTACGACAGAAAAGCCAATCAGCTGATCATTGATCAGGTGATTGAGGGGGAGAGAAGAAGAGGCAGTTGCTCCATATATCGGTTGTTAAGCTTAGTGTGGGAATGCTTTCTTGATTTCTCTGGGACAGCTTTCTCGGAGATGAAATGCTGGTTTCGTAGCGATGCTCCAAATGCTCCACCAGAACACCGACAGCTCTCTTACGCCACAGCCGCTCTATCACGTGACGCATGCTGCTCCGACGTGCTATGGTTATGAGCTGGGTTACGCTATGCCGCAAGTTTTTGTGAAGTGCTTTTGTGATATTTAAAAGATCGGATTAAATTTTGAATTTCTTTTGGATAACCGATCGAGTAATTTAGGAGAGTATTGGACCAATACGTAATATCGGATCTGTCCGTCTCAAATCTCAACTGCAGGGGCAGAATAATCCCCTAGTCTGCGGAAAAACATCTCAGGGCAGTCTACCCCTGAGATTGAAGCAAGAAGAGGAGGAAGAACGCAGAGAATCACCCAACACGGAAGACACTGAGTGTTAAATTACAACAGAGGTTCTAGTTTTAGTACAGAGAGAAGAAAGAGACACAAGTGAAGATGGTTTTGTGGGAGAGCAAAACACACTTAGCCAGATTAGTGTGTTTAGTATGGGACTGACACTGTAGAGCATATTTTAATGGAATAGACGTGGACTACATTGAAGTGGAAACACCAGCTGAATAGTGTGAGTGTAGCCTGAGGCTATGTCCACACTAACGCGTTTTTGTTTGAAAATGCACCGTTTTCTCTTCATTTTGGCATCCGGTCCACACTGAGACGGCGTTTTCGCTGATGGAAAGCGCAGTGGTTTGAAAACGCTCTTGAAAACAAATACAGGGAGTGCAGAATTATTAGGCAAGTTGTATTTTTGAGGAATAATTTTATTATTGAACAACAACCATGTTCTCAATGAACCCAAAAAACTCATTAACATCAAAGCTGAATGTTTTTGGAAGTAAGTTTTAGTTTGTTTTTAGTTTTAGCTATTTTAGGGGGATATCTGTGTGTGCAGGTGACTATTACTGTGCATAATTATTAGGCAACTTAACAAAAACCAAATATATACCCATTTCAATTATTTATTTTTACCAGTGAAACCAATATAACATCTCCACATTCACAAATATACATTTCTGACATTCAAAAACAAAACAAAAACAAATCAGCGACCAATATAGCCACCTTTCTTTGCAAGGACACTCAAAAGCCTGCCATCCATGGATTCTGTCAGTGTTTTGATCTGTTCACCATCAACATTGCGTGCAGCAGCAACCACAGCCTCCCAGACACTGTTCAGAGAGGTGTACTGTTTTCCCTCCTTGTAAATCTCACATTTGATGATGGACCACAGGTTCTCAATGGGGTTCAGATCAGGTGAACAAGGAGGCCATGTCATTAGTTTTTCTTCTTTTATACCCTTTCTTGCCAGCCACGCTGTGGAGTACTTGGACGCGTGTGATGGAGCATTGTCCTGCATGAAAATCATGTTTTTCTTGAAGGATGCAGACTTCTTCCTGTACCACTGCTTGAAGAAGGTGTCTTCCAGAAACTGGCAGTAGGACTGGGAGTTGAGCTTGACTCCATCCTCAACCCGAAAAGGCCCCACAAGCTCATCTTTGATGATACCAGCCCAAACCAGTACTCCACCTCCACCTTGCTGGCGTCTGAGTCGGACTGGAGCTCTCTGGCCTTTACCAATCCAGCCACGGGCCCATCCATCTGGCCCATCAAGACTCACTCTCATTTCATCAGTCCATAAAACCTTAGAAAAATCAGTCTTGAGATATTTCTTGGCCCAGTCTTGACGTTTCAGCTTGTGTGTCTTGTTCAGTGGTGGTCGTCTTTCAGCCTTTCTTACCTTGGCCATGTCTCTGAGTATTGCACACCTTGTGCTTTTGGGCACTCCAGTGATGTTGCAGCTCTGAAATATGGCCAAACTGGTGGCAAGTGGCATCTTGGCAGCTGCACGCTTGACTTTTCTCAGTTCATGGGCAGTTATTTTGCGCCTTGGTTTTTCCACACGCTTCTTGCGACCCTGTTGACTATTTTGAATGAAACGCTTGATTGTTCGATGATCACGCTTCAGAAGCTTTGCAATTTTAAGACTGCTGCATCCCTCTGCAAGATATCTCACTATTTTTGACTTTTCTGAGCCTGTCAAGTCCTTCTTTTGACCCATTTTGCCAAAGGAAAGGAAGTTGCCTAATAATTATGCACACCTGATATAGGGTGTTGATGTCATTAGACCACACCCCTTCTCATTACAGAGATGCACATCACCTAATATGCTTAATTGGTAGTAGGCTTTCGAGCCTATACAGCAGGGGTCCCCAATCTCAGTCCACGAGGGCCGGTGTCCCTGCAGGTTTTAGATCTCACCCTGGGTCAACACACCTGAATCACATGATTAGCTCATTACCAGGCCTCTGGAGAACTTCAAGACATGTTGAGAAGGTAATTTATCCATTTAAATCAGCTGTGATGGATCAAGGACACATCTAAAACCTGCAGGGACACCGGCCCTCGTGGACTGAGATTGGGGACCCCTGCTATACAGCTTGGAGTAAGACAACATGCATGAAGAGGATGATGTGGACTAAATACTCATTTGCCTAATGATTCTGCACTCCCTGTACATCTGAAAACGGTGGATTTGCGTTGCAGTGTGGACAGCGAAAACTTTCTAAAACGATGACGCATGTTAACTTTATGAGTTAGTTGTTTTGTTTGCTCTCAATTTTGACAGTCCTATTAAAGATTAATATCAGTCTGTACATGCTCCAGATTTCTTGAAATTATTTAACTCTCAATCACTTTTGCAACTTTTTACTTTTGTGTTACTCACCGCAACAAGTCCACCTCATTGTTAGTCCATTTAAAAAACTCTGTGCTTTTCCTCAACATTTTGCTGCCACGTTTCAAAGAGCCGGTGTTCTGGGAATCCATCCTACCTGACATACCATCCTATCCGTTGTTTCTGCACATGCGCCAAACCATCCTACCTTTGTTAACCCTTTAAGACCTACCATAGAACCAAGTCCGCCAGAGCTTATATTATATTTTTACATGCTGTAGTGCCAATTTTGGGAGCATTTCAAGTTGATATACATCAATACAACCAATAAAGCCCAAATTTTAATAATATGTATGCATTAAGTGCATAGTAATTACATAAATTGCAAAAAAGTGCAATAAACTACAAAAAAAGTGAAAATCGTTTTTGTTTTTTTAACATATATTTCTAGTTAGAGAAATTTAAGAGGCTTATCCCTCAAAACTGTAAATACAAAAAAGTTGCACAAACTAGTTTCCCACCACAGGAAATTTATTTGAAGTGTCTTCATAGTTTTACTTTTGAAATACACCAATTTTTATATACTGCAGGAAAAACGAAAATAAATATTATAGTGCAAATTTGCAAAAAAGCAGCATATGCATCAAAATAAACTATTTCCAGCAGTGCAATTCGAGTTCTAAGCATCCCAGAAACGACACAGAAAGTCATAAAGTCAAAGATAACTTTTAAAAACACCAGTATAGGCTCTGAGGCCCTGATAGTAAAAAAAACTACATTTCCGCGAAAATGACGTCACTTCCGGTTTCGGGCAGGTAATGGCGGACATGCGAAAGTTTGCGCTGACGTCTATTCCAACGTAGGAAGTGTTATGAACAGCTGATCGGATCGGCAAAACGTCTTTCTGGAATATTGTTTTTGTTGCTGCAAGCGCTTTTTATGCAGTTTTTGCAAAGCTATATGTGGAAGAAAACCGTGACCTAGGACAAGCTGATGGCATAAGATGCAAGTACAACTTCTCCGGTTTCATATGTAAAAAAAATTATTGCTCTAGCTTACGTGGTTGCAGAGCTACCGGGATTTAAAAATAGTTACGCAAAACGGAGCGTGCCCGCTCCGACTGGTTTTAAATGGTTAATCTGAGCTACAAGCATACTTTAACAGCTAAAATTCAGTGGCGAACCATCCTACTTTTGTCAATAACAGCCAGAAACACACTCTGATGGGTAAAATTAAGTGCCAAACCATGATACCTTTGTGAATGTTACCTACAAGCATACTTTAACGGGTAAAATTAAGTGGCAAACTGTCCTGGCTTTTTGAACAACATTTAAGGATGCAGGGACTGACAGAGACAGGTTTACCTTGCCTGGTTGGGCAGCTCTCTGGGTGCTCAGCACCCCCAAAGCTCTGATCCTAGAATCGCCCCTGGCTGGGAGTAAATAAAATACAGACGCATCTGGAGATCATCCTATGAAGTCCTATTCTAAAGGCTGATCTGAGGAGCATTCCTCACACACACCTTTATAGCGTAAGGGGGGACGAGCGGCGGGGGTAGCCCTTTGGCACCCCTGCTCAGTAGGCTTCCACTACTCTCTCTCTCTCTCTATAGAGATTGAAAATGTGACGTCATTCAGGGGTAAAACCGCAAAGAGTTCTGGGAACTCGTGGTAAGAGGTACTAGCGCACGCAGGCTTTCAATTGAAATCAGTTACACAGCGATAAAAAGAAACACAAAAAATGGCAAGAAGCTGTTGTATTATTAACCGCAATAGCCGGTCGCATGACAGCCACGGGAAGCCGACGGGTAAAGAGATCGGTTGTTATCGGATTATGTCGTTGAAGAGAACAGGCGACAGATGGCCTGGATTGCAGCCATTCAAAGACCAAATATAACGTCCCAGAACACTCCAGCTCACATGTTAGTCTGCTCCAAGCATTCCCACAAAGGTCAGTGTTTTGTAGTAGTTAATATGTCATTTTTCATAACATAATTGGTGATATAGGTTACAAGCAAGTCTGGTGCTGAACAGAAATTGTCGCTCTATGCTCCTTTGTTTATTGTGCATAAATAGTGAATTGTCCTAACACAATATTGCATTTCGCTGCTGTTATTACCACGGTACATTGACAAAAACATATACTTTTATTCACAGGATAAAACAGTTTTTTTGTATCACTAATTGCCCAGTACGATTACAGCGTACAATATTATTGTCACTGCTACATTTCTGTAATGTGTACCAGAAATTATTTCCACTACTAATTAATTACCGTTGAGCTCAAAGGTCCTATTAATAAACGGTTAACGAATGTGTATTTATGAAGACGATTTGTGAGACCGGTAAACTTATGATATGTACGATGGTCTTTCGTTCTACACGGTGCATTTCAAGGTCCTGTACCCATCCGTCGGTAAACTGTACCTGGGCTTGTTGCAGTGACCTGAAGTTACTAAACTTCATGAGTGTATGCACTCATGAAGTTTAGTAACTTCAGGTCACATTGTTCTCCTTCGTTTTGTACATACCTTTTTTGGCGGGCAAAGAAAAAGTAAGAATTTATTGGAACCAGAGAATGAACGTTTTGCGGTGCTACAAATGCTTGCATTTGGATTGTTTTGCCACGAGTTCCCGGCATGCAATGCGCGAAAGTCACGTGGTCTGTTAATCTCTATTATTCACCCTGGGGTTGCCCTCCCCCACGCTTGTACCTGTGGCTTCCTGTCCTGGGGGTGGGGGTTGGCTGTTCTCCTGCCCTGCAGCCCATCCTTTTGTTCATATTCCAAGACTATTTTTCTATATGTATTCTTACCCCATAGCAACCGCCATTTCATAATGTTGCAAGCAATCACGAACTCTACAGTCTGTCTAACTCCAGTGTATACCAAGCAATCTATTATTCTCAACAGAGCTAAACTCAACATAAACTGAACCCACATTAAAGTTAGCTCGGTGCTTACCTTTAGATGAGCCCACAAACCGAGAGAAACTCCGCGATGAAGCTGGAAGTCTTTCCAAAAAGGAAACAGATCAGGGAGCAGAGACCCACGTGGTTCACGCTGATCTCAGCTACAATCCAGGAGACAAGGGTGTGCAGATCGATGCAGATATCGATCCAAACGTTGGTAGTGGTATTTGTTCCTGTAAGTTCACTACTTTCCTCCCGTTTCATGAAAAAGCAGCTCTCTCTGCTCGACTCCTCTCCTGCACACACACTTTGCTCCGCCCCCTTTTACCGGCTCTGCTGTGATTTGTGGCTGTGCGGTCACGTGACTCATCTACACAACGTAACCACGTGGGAGTGTTATTTCAAAATTAGCGCCAATCTCCTTTCTAATGATGGTAAATTTGATTCTTTTTACTGAATCGAGTTTTAATGAGTCACTCACCAAAGCGAATCGAATTTTTTGAGTCATTTGATTCACTTTGTCAGTTGACCAGAGAGTGCAAAAATGTACATTTTCACTCAAACATAATTTGTTTCTCTTTTCATGTAAATCCTACTGCTAAGATGAGTGATTCTAAAAGAAAGAAGCTATTTTATAGAGAAAAAACATTTCTAAAATTAAGCAATTTCCTATCAAAATTTCTTAATAAACATTTATTTTGTTTATTTTTATTTTATTAGTATTTTCCTTAAATGTGTAAAATATATATTTTCTCATCTAAATGTCCACTGAGCTGTGAGCCAGGGGGCGGTAATGCGCCTTAACATTGGTTGCCAACCAAGAAGAAGAAAAAGCTGTGACGCAGGAGGGAGGGGGTGAGTGAGTGAGTGTCCACTGTGAGCGACCATCTTTGAACAGAGGCGGCGGTTTACAACACCAACTGTCTGCCATCTATAATCCATTTTTGAGATCCCTCCCCAGGCGCCTTAACGCCCACTCACGTCCTGGGCCATCTGACCTGGCAAACACACCTTCAGACTGAGCGGGATCAACACCCAGAAGACTAAGAAGCACTAAGAGCACGGGTGTCAAACTCGAGGGCCGGTGTCCCGAAACTTTTCCATGTTTCCCTGCTGCAACACACCTGAATAAAATTAGTAGGTTATCAGTAAAACTCTAGCACTTGACTGCATGCTGAGGTGCCAAATCAGCAATTCATGTTACAGCAGCTCATGAGTGAATGAACATGCTGCAATAAAAGTATTTTAGAGGTACATTTTTTTCAAACACTTACATTTATTTAACTTGGGTAGGGTAAGGGGCTCCACCTCTGCATGCAGTCAAGTTCTGTGCATGGCCTCTGCACCTGTCCCTCCTGCACTTTCCTGCTCAGCCTGTCAGATGTTTAGTTACTCCTCAGCATCTTTAGCAATAGAGATACTTTTAATAAATCTAGCCTATTTGCAGCTCTGAACTGAGGACTTCTGATCTGCAACACGTGAAGCTAGAGACACCAGTAACCATAGTCTTCCAGGGGCCATAGTGTGGCGGGCCAGGAGTGCCAAAATCAATTGATTTATTCTGCCATTAAATAATTAATTAAATGTTTCATTTATTAATTAAAATTGGAATTAATTAATTGAATAAACATTACAATATTTAATGAAATAGCCATTCATTTTATTTGAAATGTTTGATAAATTATTCATTCATTTCCAATTTTAATAAATTATTGACACATTTACTTATTTAATCTTAGTTTTAGTTCAAAATTAATGCTTAACAAAGTCTAACACATATGAACACCAGATAATAAAGAAAAGCGAGTGGTTCAGTCTAACATGTGCTCCAGTGAGACATTAAACTTCAGTAAAACTATGCAGTTATTAAACTTGACTTTAATCTGAGCCAAACTGATTTGCTCAGTTGTAAATAAAACGGTGAAGTAAACATGACCTGACAGACAGAAGCTGAGTGAATTAAGTCCAGTGTTGGGTTCATGGTTCAAGTGCTCTGTAGTTTTCTCAGTGTCCATCTCCTCTTTTTAAATCACGTTTGTCATCTTTAACACAGGTCAGTCACTCTGAATGAAACACAAGCTCCAGCAGCTCTGCGCTCAGGAAACAAAGCAGGTTTTCTTGTGCACAATATTGCGCAGACATTACGTTATACCAAGCTGCAGCTGCCCACGTTAAACTGTGACTATCACCAGGTAACATGGGCATTTCCTGAATCAGCAGCAAATGAGAATCTGCAGATGCAACATCTTGAACACAAAAATCTAACTGGCTAACGTAAAAAACAGTTAAAAACAGCTCGGTACACTCTGTCAGCTAACTGTTAGCAGATCTAATGACATCTCCAAAAACATCGGAGCACTTTTGCAAACATGTTCTATGTTGACAACCTGACCAGACATGTAAAGATTACAGTACTACATTTGCAGCTAAAACATTATTAAAAGTATAGTTTGTGACAGAAAAACTGGGTATTTCAAAACTTTATTTACAGTTTAGAGCATCACCACCATTGCTGCTTGTGATCTGAAATGCACTCTGGGATACCTGGCTGCCTCAAGTCCACACTACCACCAGTTCATAGCAATCTAATATCTAGGATCGACTTGACAGAGACTTGACAGTCTCATGTGCTGTGTTAGTGTTTTCAGTTTTGCTTCCTCCTGTCTCCTTGTATGTGATTTCTCCCAGCTCAGCTCTCCCCCTGTGTCTCATTCCCTCGTTATCCCTCTGTGTATTTAAGCCCTTTGTCTTCTTCTTTGGTTGCTGGATTGTCTGCGTGTTATTCACTGCATTTCCTGTGTTTAGGTTTTGATGATGCATGGTCCACATCTCAGGTCTTTATTTTCTTTATTCTTGTTTTTCAGTTTTTCCCAGTTTAGGTTTTAGTTGTTTAGTCTTTCTCTCCTTTTGGTTTTGTTTGCATTTTGCTTTTCAGTTTAAATCCATCATTATCAACAGTGTGTCAAGAAGATGATTTTCTACATGCACATGTAAAAACATGCATATGTGAGTTGGAATCAGACCTGTATGAGTCTTATGTTTCTTGGCCTCTGGAGGGCGCTGACATGTCAGCTAACATAGTGGATTTTAAAAAGTGGTCATGACAGTGTAGATTTCTGGATTTTACACTTACTGGGCTACATATTTATTTATTATACAGGCTACACAATACATAGAATCAAAATTCTGTCTAACTGAAATCTTTTATTATCTGGGTTAAAGAAAATAAAGTTATAGACTATATTTATATGAAATGTGTATACTTACTGCATTTGAATCGTTTTAACCATGCATTATAATAGATATTACAGATGTAACACTTTCATATGTGTAAACAACAATGGCTTTGCCACTTAAAGAAAAATCTCACAATCCACCCCTGAACACATTTTCACTTCTCAATTGAAATTATTATAAAATATTATAAAATATTATAAAAGAGAAGTTCCAGGTATTTAACCCTAAACAGAGCTGCTTCTGTACTTTTGCTAAATCAGCAGCAGGTGTTAAACAGCAGCAGAAAGAACAGGATGTAAGCAGCTCAGCAGCTCGGTGATGTCCAAGGAAAATGTTGGGTTGTGATTTCTGTCACAGAAACTCACAGGTTTGAGTCCAGCCGGAGATTGTATGGTTATCTGTAGACAACATCTGGATCACATCTGTATGTCTAACCAGATCCAAGCAGTCCTGTAAAAAAGCAGTTACCCTGGTAACAGTAAACAGTGGTGAAAGTGTGAGTCTTTGAATGTGCGCAGCAGTGTTGTGACTCGCTGAAAAAGCCACAGACGGAGCAGTGAGCAGACTCTGTCCATGAATGTGCTGCAGCAGCTTTCAGCACAACAACAAGATGTATGTCTGTATTTCTACTGATGCATGAAAGCCTCTATAGTATACTGATGACGAGCAAACACTCCTGTTGTCAACTTTACTGCTGAAAACACACTCAACCACGGACTGACGTCAGCAGCTGATCGGAATGGTTGTTGAGTGCACCACAAACCGCAGAGTCTGTGGTTTGTCAAAGCAGAGTTTCAGCTTTATTTCAAGCTTAAATCTAATCTGATGTAGTCAGTATTTCAAGTCAGGCTCTGTTCTTGACTGAAAACAGCGACAGACTCAGACATTTAGAACAAACTAAGAGTCGGATCAGCACAAATACTGACACAGAGATGTCTGCTGGCTCTGCGCTGCTCTGCTCCACTTTGCTGTTTGTCCATGTCTTCGTCTCTGCAGGTGAGATTGAACTAAACTGAGTTTAACAACAAGTACAGGAGGATTATTTTCATCTGAAGTCAGTTTGTCTGTGTGTGTGTGAAGGAGACACGAGGCTGGGTGGAAACATCTGTAATCCAGCTGTGACAGAGACAAAGAAGTGTAATGTGTGTGTCAGTATGATGTGTTGTAGTGTCAGGAGTCAGTATACAGCTACAAAGCTTTTTGTTCAGTGTCTTATAATGAGAGGCTGCTTTCTCTCACACATTATGTTCACTTATTATCAGCACATGTTGTTGTTCTGTGGAAGCTAACATCTTGTAGTTTCTGACACTTTGCATGTTTAGCATGAGGCTAAAATTCCCCCTCAGTGGGTCACTGGTGACCTGCTGGATGTTCAGAGGTTCATTAAATCCAACATGACTAAAAACTCAAATGTCAAAGGAAATAAACAAAATATTTAAAGTCAATCATTCTGATCATAATTGTATTTTGACCTTTAACCTCTCTGCTCTGTGTTGTTTCCTCTTTCAGACCAGAAAAACATCACAGCTGAGTCTGGACAGGACGTCACTCTGACATGTCGAGCTCCAAACAACAAAATCATAGTTGTACAGTGGAGCAGAGCTGACCTGGTAGATAAACATGTGCTTTTGTACCAGGATGGTCACTTTGTTACAGACGACCAGCATCCATCTTTTAAGAACCGGGTGGATCTGCAGGACAGACAGATGAAGGATGGAGACGTGTCTTTGATTCTGAAGGATGTGACGATTAATGACACTGGAACATACGAGTGTGGTGTTTTCATGAATGAAACTCGCTCATGGAAGAACAGCATCCTCATCATGGCTTTTGTTGTCCCTCCAGGTGAGTGAGTAGAGTTGAGTGTGTGTGTGATCAGAGGTGAAGCTGCTTCCTGCTTGTTGATGTGTGTTTGTTGTATGGATGAGCTGGTGGATGTCAGAGGTAGACAGATGTTTCTCCAGCTGTTGTCTTTGTGGCTGGTAGTCTAGAGTTGTAGAGCAGCATTGTTTGGGTAAGGTTAGAGCAGAAACATTTATTAATCTTCTTGTTTCATTCTCAATCATCAAGGTAAATTAATTTCCAAAGATTGATTCTGTTATCTGTACATTTGAGCGGAGTCAAGGAGGTCATTTACATGAAAAGGGACCTTCTCTGAATTGAGGTGGGGGCCTAAGGGTACATCTTTTCACTATCTTACAATGCTGTGATTGAGGCCATTTCCAAACTCTCTGTGAATGTTACTCACTTACTAAGGAACTGACCTCACAGCCCATTGTTCCTTCAGTGGGCTGGTTTCAGTCATTATGCAAAGGTACTGTTTATAAGGTTTGGAGAAACCTGCAGTCAGCTGAGACTGAAGAAGTCACTTGGATGAGTGACGAAACGTTTCTCCCACAAAACGCTACGTCCAGATGAACAGAATCAACTTTTGGAGATATTTATGAATCAGTCTCTTCTTCTCTTGCTCTCTAACTCGTCTGTAAACATGTATGGGGAAACTCAATGTTAAAGGCTACAGCTGGAGGGGGAGGGGAGGGGTGAAGCTGGTGGTTGTGAGTCTGTGAAAGTGAATCCTGCCGGTGCCATAGCTGCTGAAAACGTACTTAGTGCAGACACAAAACGTCCATCAGCTTCAAAGTGTGTCAGAAAAATGTCCACATGATGACTGATGGATGAGAGAGGTCCCATTTTTGTTGTTGTGCACAAATCATTGAACAACACAAACACTTAGAGCTCCTTTCAGTGCTGCCTGTTTTGTTACTGCACACATTTCTGATGGTCCTACAGTCCAACGTAGCAAACATCTCCCTGAAGCCTCTTCATAGAGACCAAAGGTTGGATCAGAGCAGCTGAAAGGACACATCTATGAATGCAGGCAGAGACTTTCTCACAACCTCACACTTCATCTGATCAGGTTTAGACTCAGGGTCTCTGTTAGTCACTGAGATTACAGACTCACACATTTATAATAATGTAGATCAGCAGTAATAATAACACACAAACGTCTGCAGTAACTGTGTCAGTCTGCTCCACTTTGCTGTTTGTCTCTCCAGGTCAGATGAAGCTGTTAGAAACCAGAAGTTCAGAAGAATTATTTTCATATTGATTCAGTTTGTCTGTGTGTGTGAAGGCATCATTAGGGTAGATGGAGTCTGTGTGGGCTCAATGTCTCTCACTGTAATCTAGAGCTGGGTGATGAAATGATAAAGATCATTATTGCAAAATAACTTTTCCTCAGTAGAAACATGAAACACACTCAATAGAAAGTCAATAGAATTTATTCCCTCTTTGTTTTGACAGGTAACACAACAATGAAAATAGCATCAGGTTGAACCAATCACATGGCAGGAACAGAGTTAGTCACATCAGGTTAGAGTCTAACCTTCCCAAAGTGTGGGGCCCGCCCCCTAGGGGGGGCGCAGAGCCATTGCAGGGGGGCGCGGCATGAAAAGGGAAAAAAACAAACAAAAAACAACGCTTGGACACTGCTAGCACAGGGCGCCTACACAAACACAAAGCAGGAGATGAAGCATAGCTGAATATGTTTCCAAACCAACTTCATTCTAAGCCAAAGACTAGAAAATATGGTGAAGCATACAGTATCTTCCCTTTGGTTTCACCTGCACAAGTGCCAAGGTAGGTCTCCCCTGCAGAACTGGTTTTCCCTGCGTCGGGAGCAGCGCTGGGCTGTTCAAATCACGGACAAACAGTATCCCACATTCTTGATTTTTAGTTCACAAACACTTGTTATAATGACTAATGTTACGAAAAGCAGTTTTACCCCGGTTCTTTTATTCGTCGAGGGATCCAGAAAATGGCACCGGAACTCAGTAGTCATTTTTACAAAATCTTTATTCATCTTCATTTAAGCATGCACTTCTAGAAGGGAAGACGAGGCCGGTGTCCCTCTGAAACAATCTTCACCCCTTTGTTAGTTCCAGGCAGCTTTATAGAGGCGACCCCATCATAAATCCCCCACAGTGTGCTCCAAACTCTGTGTCTGTGTCTATGTGCACGAGCACGTGAGTGCCTGTGTGTGCGCATACCCGCGTGTCTATGTGAGTGCTCGTGAGTGACTGTGTGTGCATACCTGGTATGTGCGTGCACGTGAATGAGTGTGCATATAGGCGTGGGAGTATATCAGTTAAAACACTGTGGGTATGTGTCTCTTCCTAGGGGCCATAAATACCATCTCCCCTCCAGACCACAGTTATCCACTTACAAATCTACTTTTAACTCATGACACAATCAGGCCTTTATTTATATCCAGGGCAGTGTCAGTGTCTCTACCATAATTCTACATTCTATCTTAACACATTTCTAAACTCTAAAGCAAACTAAACATTCCTACATGTCTAAACTCTAAAATAAGCTAAACATTTCTACAAATCCCCCTTTTTATCTGCCCTATGGCAGATAAAACTACACTAAATCTTTCACCATAATGTTTTCATACTGTGACTCCCCATTTCCCAAAAGTGGTCTCCTGGTGTTGGACTTTGTAATCAGATTCTCCCACAGCACGATTTATGAGTCTTACGAACAAGGCTCTGATACAAGGCACACAACAACACCCACACGTTGCTAATATTGCAGTAAAAACAGACAAAGAAACCATAATTGACATAATGAAACCTTTCCATTGCCCAGAGACAGAGGTCATCCACGCTTCCAGCAGGTTATCCACTCCTGAATGCTCATACATCATGGTGGACAACGTCTTTAGGCCTTCCAGAGGTCGGGTCACAGAGCTATCTGGAGCTGTGTTATTTGGAATAAAAGTACAATACATATCCCCAAACATAGCGCAAACGCCCCCTTTTTCTCCCAACAACATATCTAACGCCATCCGATTTTGTACTGCCATTAAAGATGTTGGACCCAACTGTTCAGCAGGCCCTTCAACTGCGTCCCTGGTAAGGTTCGCCAGTCTCAGGACATTATAGTGCACATAATTAATACGATCCACCTTCTTATTTGGAATTACTGAAAAAAAATGCAGAAATCATTGGACAATTTTCAAATCCTCCAGCAATTTGGTCCGCTACCTTAAATTCATTTAGGCACACCCCTAGGAACCCCAGTAGCATCTATGTATGTTGGTGATCCTATTGTAAGGTCAAACGATCCTGGTGACCGTTTGGCCAACACATGGCGTCTCCGCCTGGCTGTCAATTGAGCGGTGCCGGGGTTAGCCAGCCGCACCCCCTTTTCACCTACTAAAACAAGAGGTGCACCTAAACGTACCATGGCACAGAGACCAGAAGTCCCACTAGGAATTCTAACATACAATCTGTACCCACCACAATAATAATACAAACCAGCACATGCCCACAGGCCTATTTCGGTGCCGGTGTCTCTTGATAACTTTCCTCTGGCCAGGTACGTCACAGTGCACCAATCGGCGTTAATCTCCCCGGCCTCATGCTCATGTCTGTCAGGTAAAGATACAGTAAAGTTAAAACACGTGTAGTTGGCTCTTCTTGGCGTGAAGGGACCAAGTACAGCATCATTACCTATTGGTGGAAACAAACTTGCTAATGTAGTACAATTACCTTCAGAAGCCGCTTCTCTGGTGAGTCTGAGCATGCACTCAAATCCCCACTGGTCTTCGGGATATAAAGGAGCTGAACATTCTGTTCCCTAGCATTTTGGATGAGCCAATCTAGCCATAAATTGCTCTCACGGTAGCCAGTGGCCATTGAAATGAGCTGTTTAGGTTCGAGTCTCGTATAATCTACCTCAAGTATTTGTGGGCCCGATTCTGAAAGTGACAATGGTGGGGGAGGTGTTAATACAATTATTTCAGCCACATCAGGTACAAAATCTCTAAAATTAATTTTAACCAGACCGTATGGGTCCTTCCCTGAGACGTCTACTCCTATGAATAAGTACACCACGGATCGAGCGGGCCACACAGTGTCATGCCAACAATTCAGTGAGAGGGTCAACGGGTTCTGCCCAGCTGAGAAGTCCCGCTGAAACCCAAGTTTCTGCCACGCAGTGTCCTTGTACGGGCGCCACGTGCCAGAATACTCCACTATGGTAGACCAGTACTCACACAGGCCCTTCCAATAAGTGTGATAGGGGTAGCCAAGCTTCTGATTATTACACTCTATATCTACCATTGGATTGTAACCTACCCAGACATCATATCCCCGCCATGAACGGTTTAAACCTTTACATTTAATGACAGCACAGAGGTCGAATGTATACGAGGCTGTGGACCCTTTAACGTTGTCCAACTCTATACCACCATAATAATCAAAACACTCATCTGATTTACCTGTTTCACTACGTTTGGTTCGCTTCGCCGTGACCTGTGATGGTGGAGTCGCTGGAGTGGATTCGGGTCTGTCTCTGGGCAATTCACTTATAAGAAAAATCACAGTTACAATAACAACAGTTATCACACCTAACACTACCGTTTCGCTCCAATTTCCTCCTCAACCAGTCTAAAGAAGTTGATGTCATGATACGAGTGAACAGTTGTTGTTTAAGGTGCAGTTCATGTGGAAGCCACCGGAGGGTGGTGTGGGGATATAATAAAAAGTGATGGCTAGAAGCTAAGACGGTGTCATGTCTGCTCCCTGAAGCAATATTATAACATGGTGTCAGAAGTGAACTGCTAAGGCTATACAAGAGTGTCGCACACATGGAAGGGCTTAAGCCACCGGTTGGACTTGATTTGCTGCAGGGGAACCTCTCGGAAAATTGGAGACGGTTTCGGCAACGGTTCGAGCTGTATCTCGCGGCTACAGGAGGTGCTAGCAAGCCACCCAAGGTACAGTCTTCACTATTTCTTCACGTTGCTGGAGAGGAGGCGGTTGAAGTGTACAATACCTTCACGTTTGCGGAAAATGGTGATGAGAATAAGCTGACGAAAATAATGGAGAAATTTGAGGAATACTGTAACCCAAAGAAGAACATAACCTATGAAAGGTACAAGTTTTTCACGTGTGTGCAAGGGGATATGCCAATTAGCCAGTACATCACGGAGCTAAAGCTAAGGGCCAAGTCATGTGAATTTGGACAACTGCAAGAATCCCTCATCAGAGATCGCGTAGTGTGTGGAATTACATCAGATGCAATGAGAGAAAGGCTGTTAAGAGAAGATGACATTACTCTCGAAAAAGTAGTTCAGCTTTGCATTGCAGCTGAGACCACAAAAGCTCAAATCAAGCAAATGCATGAGGAGGATCACAATGCTCAAGTCTCTGCACGTGAAAGTAAAGACGTAGATGCAGTGAGACATAAGCAGACATGCAAAAAAGACAGACAAAGTAAGATGAAACCGAACGACAAAGACCAAGCAAGCACATTTAATTGCAAACGATGTGGAACTAAGCATGCATCACGTCAATGCCCTGCTTATGGCAAACAGTGCAAGAACTGCGGGAAAATGAATCACTTTGCCAGAATGTGTAGATCGAGAAAAGTGCACACTGTCGCAGATGAAGCCACGGATCAGCAGGCAAGTCTGTTCATTGGGGCTGTAAATGCAAAAACACAGACACGAACAGATGAATGGACTGTAGAAATAAAAGTTGGCCACAAACCTGTGAAATTCAAACTTGATACTGGTGCACAAGCTAATGTGGTTCCCTACAGTCTACTACGAAGAATAGGAAATAAGCAAATGCTTAGACCCACAAATGTCAGGTTGTCAACATACACCGGAGACAAAATAGCAGTTAAAGGAAAGTGCACTTGGGCAGTGAAATACAAAAAGAAAAGTTTTGTTTTGGAGTTCATTGTCGTAAAATCAGAAACCAAGCCAATTCTGGGAATTCAAACTTGTGAAGAAATGGGACTCATCAAGAGAGTGATGGCACTGAATAAAAGTGATGAAATGGACATCTTCAAAGAATTTGCTGATGTGTTTGAGGGCCTAGGTTGCCTTGAGGGAGAACACACCATTCAAATTAATGAGAGTGTGTCACCAAAAGTTCATCCACCGAGAAAAATCCCTGTCACTTTGAGAGAAAAACTCAAAGTAGAACTGGACAGAATGGAAAAAATGGAGGTGATTACAAAAATTGAAGAGCCTACCCAGTGGGTGAATCCAATCGTCATTGTGGAAAAGGCTACTGGACGACTGAGAGTCTGCCTAGATCCACGTGATCTCAATACAGCAGTCATGAGAGAGCACTACCAGTTGCCAACAGTTGAAGAGATAACGAGCCAACTGGCAAAGGCCAAATACTTCACTGTGCTGGACGCAAGCTCAGGATTTTGGCAACTTAAATTGGATGAAGCCAGCTCTCGTCTCTGTACATTCAACACACCTTTTGGTCGTTACAGATTCCTTCGCCTGCCTTTTGGAATTAATTCAGCTCCAGAAGTATTCCACAGGACGGTGAGGCAGCTGTTTGAGGGGATTGATGGCGTCGAGACATACATAGACGACCTTTTGATCTGGGGAGAGACTAAAGTACAGCATGATGACAGACTGAGGCAAGTGCTTGAGAGAGCAAGAGCAAAAAATTTCAAGCTGAACAAGGACAAATGCAAGGTAGGCCTGGAGGAAATTAAATACCTTGGCCACATCTTCTCGGCAGATGGTTTGAAACCAGATCAGAGCAAGATAGAGGCAGTAAAGAAAATGCCTACACCAGAGTGCAAAAAAGATTGTTGGGTCTAACTCAGACCCCGCTGTATCCAGGACTTATTCCCATGAAAGAAAAACAAGGCAACAGTGTTCGATCGATTACTTGCGCAAGGGAGGCCTCTCATCTGTGTCCAGCACGACAATGAAACCCCGATGATGGCCTCCTCTCGCTGCCTTTTATTGACAAACTTCAAACAATAGTTCACAAAACACCTCCCCTTGCAACCCCCTTTGGTTACAAAGACAAGGCACTGTATGTAAATGTATACACAAGAGTATGTGTGTGTGTGTGTGTGTGTAGGTGTGTGTGTGTGTGTAGGTGCCCTCCTGCTGATCAAAGGGTCATAAACCCTAAAAGCAGGGGGAACATCCTTGGTCATAAAGAGGGTAGTCTCCCCCACACCCAATGTATGGTTTACCATAGGTAACACAGTGAAACCATACAAAGGGCAGGAAATTCTACCAAACATCAAACAGACCTTCAAAAGGATGTTCCTGTGATAAAACACTTCAACCTCGCACCCAGAACCTCGAGAATCTGGGGATGGGAGGAAAGAAAGAATTCCTTTCACAGAGCTAAAACAATGGACAAATGGTAAACATAAAAATGACAAATGTTTAACTATTCACTCTAACAAAGATGTGGAGCGATTTCTGGGTATGGTGACATACCTAGCAAAGTTCATTCCAAACATGTCACAACACACAGAGCCATTACGTGGCCTTACCAGAGATGATGTTGCATGGCAGTGGGAAGGTGAGCACCAGCACGCGTTCAACAAATTGAAAACATTTCTGACTGAAGCTCCTGTGCTCAGATACTATGATGTACAGCTTCCAGTCACACTATCTGTCGATGCTTCGAAAAGTGGACTCGGTGCTGTCTTACTGCAAGAGGGCAAGCCAGTTGCTTATGCATCACGCTCATTAACAGAGACTGAACAGCGTTATGCACAAATAGAAAAGGAGATGTTGGCGATTGTGTTTGGTGCAGAGCGTTTCCATCAGTATGTGTATGGAAGAGAAGTGAACGTGGAGTCAGATCACAAACCACTAGAAGTGATAATGAAAAAGCCGTTGAGCAGTGCTCCAGCAAGAATACAGAGACTCCTAATGAGACTGCAGAAATATCAGGTACAAGTACAGTACAAGCCAGGAAGTGAAATGTACATCGCGGACACATTATCCAGAGCATATTTGCCAGTGACCAGCTCATCTGATAATGACATAGAAGACCAGGTGCACATGGTAATTTCCAACTTGCCTGTGACAAGTGCAAAACTAGAGGAATTCAGAAAGGAAACAAGGAATGATGTGACACTGATGAAACTTACAGAGACAGTTCTGGATGGATGGCCAGAAGCAAGAAACCAGGCTGCAACAGAAATCCAAGCGTATTGGAATTACAGGGAACAAATTTCAGTAGTGGATGGAGTTCTGTTCAAAGGAGAGCAGCTTATCGTTCCTGCAGCACTGAGAGCAGAAATGCTAAAGCGCATTCACGAGGGTCACTTGGGTATTGAAAGCTGCAGACGCAGAGCGAGAGAAGTACTCTTTTGGCCTGGAATGTCACAGAGTATCACAGAGATGGTGAACTGCTGTGATGTGTGCAGTACTTACCAGAAACGACAGAACAAAGAGCCACTACATCCACATAGTGTTCCAGAAAGACCCTGGCAGAAGATAGGTGTGGACCTATTTACCTTTGACCAGCAGGAATATCTCCTCTTAGTGGATTACTATTCCAAGTTCATTGAGGTTGAGTGGCTGAAGTCAGACACGAGAAGTGCAACAGTTATCACTCATCTTAAGTCACAATTTGCCAGACACGGAATTCCTGAAACAGTGATTTCAGACAACGGACCACAGTTCAGCTCCCATGAATTCCAAGACTTTGCAAAAGAGTGGGAGTTTTGTCACAACACTACGAGCCCCCACCATGCACAGTCAAACGGAATGGCAGAGAGAGGAGTACAAACAGTGAAACTCTTGTTAAAAAAGGCAAAAGCCGAGGGGAATGACCCGTATCGATCATTAATGAATCTGAGGAGTACACCGTTGGAGGACATTGGAGCGTCACCAGCCCAGCTGCTAATGGGTCGGCGCATAAGGACAAGACTTCCAACGACATCACAAAGATTGCAACCCCAAATGGTCACTAAGACGGTGCAGCAGTTGTTAGAAACAAGACAACAGAAACAGAGAGAATACTTTAACCAAGGCACCAAAGCACTTCAGCAACTGCAGGTTGGTGACACTGTCAGAATGTGGCAACAGGGTGTATGGAATCCAGCCAAGGTGACAGGTTTATCTGAACATCCAAGATCTTATGTCGTTCAGATGCCTGATGGACAGACATATAGAAGGAACAGAAAGTTTCTAAGGCAGTCAAGGGACAATCAAAACGTGACACAGCAAAATGAGTGTGATAAAATACAGGGACAAAGCGAGATGGACATGCAAAGTAAAAATGTCACTCCCACAGAGTTTCCAAGTTCCCCACCCAAAACAGCGAGTGGACGTATTGTTTCCAAGCCCAGAAGGCTTATTGAGGAATAAAATGAACATTATGGTTTGAGTATATGCTTTGACAAAAAAAAAAAAAAACATGGGAAGAAAAACAAATATGTTCACTAAAGAGAAATGTGAGTATGCAAAGATGCATTTTTTTTTTTCTCCCTTTCTTTTTTCTACTGGTCATGGGCCTAGAGTCGTGTTGTGAGTTGCTTTGTTGTTTGCCCCTGTTGTAAAAAAAAAAAAAAAAAAAAAAGGGGGATGTCATGATACGAGTGAACAGTTGTTGTTTAAGGTGCAGTTCATGTGGAAGCCACCGGAGGGTGGTGTGGGGATATAATAAAAAGTGATGGCTAGAAGCTAAGACGGTGTCATGTCTGCTCCCTGAAGCAATATTATAACAGTTGACATGATGTAAATGCAGATGAAAGACATGTCTGTTTACATCTTTTCCCACCAGTGTTGGGTAAGTTACTTTAAATTAGTAACTTAGTTACATTACTAGTTACTTCTCTAAAAAAGTAACTCAGTTACTTCAAGTTACTCGTTACTTTCAAAGTAACTAGTTACTAGGGAAAGTAACTTTGGTTTTACTCAGAATTCTCTTGTTAATGTGTTGCTTCCGTAACTGGATACCCAGCAAGACTGCCAGTCTTCTAGCTTGCTTACTTGCCACAAGTGCACTGTGCCACCTACCAATAGAAAGGAAAAAATAATGTGCACATTTCCACGAGAGAAATCCCACGCCTGGACCGTCATTGACCGCCGCCATGATTCTAGCCTGCTTTTTACATCCAACACAAAAACTGCAGTCGTGGTGCTTTTGATTGTACTCAGAACTTGGAAATTCTGCCTTCTGAATAGGAAGATGTAGGTAACACCAGACTGCAGATGAGCTGCATACAGAGCTGGACTGGGACAAAAAAATCATCCTGGGCATTTTGACTAGAGACCGGCCCACCATTATAGGAAAAATCATAAAGCCTTTGAATGAAAATAAACACTGTTGTGACAGTGATGTACACTGTTCTGATGGTATATATGTATCAATCTATCAACTGTTTGTTGTAAGACTCAGATAATTATTTTTTTAAAAGCGAGACATTTTAAATGAGAATAATAAAGAAAACTATTTCCTTGTGCCCCCCTTTCCCTGTTAATGCCCTACATGGACCCCTGACAACACTTTGCTAGACCCGCCCCTGCACAGTTACCAGCTGTCAGCTACATAGAAAAGGATCCTGGTGTTATTTGTCTCTCAGAAACAGCTCATAACTTCCCTTCAACTCATTCATGTCACCTAAAAGGTAAACCTGTTTCTCCATCACCTGTTCAGCTCTGATGATTCAGTAAGGACATCTCCTGGTTTCATCTCCATGTTTCCCTCTCACCAGATAACCAAACCGATATCATGACCAGCAGCTTAACAGCTGTGGCTCCAGCAAACATCAGCTGATACTAGAAATTAATATTAAATAAATTCTAACAACAGCTGATCAAGCTTAAACGTGCTCCTGTTGTTTAACGCGACATCCGCTGGTTTCCTCTTTCTGGCGCAAAGTGGGCGATAAATAAACAAGAGAGAAAAGCTGATCAGCTGATCATTGATCAGTTTTGTGATTGAAGTAGAAACGGGAGAGGAGAGAATGAGAGAAGAAGAGGCAGCTGTGCAGCTTCAGCTTTGTGTCTTTTTCATTGTAGCTGAAGTCCGGGACAAACTGTGTTCCTTTTCACCTCAGTACGAAACGCGTAATATTTTCTCTGAATACGAGACGATTCTGTTTTTTAGGGGACGGTTGGCAACTCTAATAATTAACCGTATGAACAAAATAAAGTTCAACATCAGTAACATAGCACCCACCCAGCTGTATAGAAACTCCGTCATGCTAGCTAGCACGCAGTACGAAAATGTCAGCATACCGAAAATAAACTCCACCTAAACTTGGTTTGTATCTGACTCAGATAGACTGCAGGTCATAACTTCTTACCTGAAGTTCAGTTCACCTGACACTCGGACCGGCGGCCGCTTCGGGTCTCTCCTCTTGCCTCCCTTTTCCTTCATCCACCTGCTGGCTTCCACCACTTGCTAATGTTATTGAATCTGTGGAAGCTCCGCGATATCCACCACACGAAGTAACGAGTAACGAGCCTATCTAAATCCCAGTAACGAGTAACGCGTTCCTGGTTTTGGCATAATAACTAGTTACCGTGCTCATTACCACAATAATAACGTAGTTACTGTAACGCGTTACTTAATAACGCGTTAGTCCCAACACTGTTTCCCACACAGAAGGCTTCTCTGCAGAGCATCAAATCATTTGTGCTGTTCACAGAATCACAATTCCATCGCTGGACTTCCTCTGCGCTGTCACTTTTGGAGCTTGGCACGCTCTCTCCATCCCTCGATTCTCACGTTCCAACGCTGCTGAAGATTTTAAGGCAGAGCACGTCGTACATCTTAGTTGTCTTCCTCAACGTCAACGTCAACACTCTTTCATTTTATTTAAGATTTTGCTGTGCAGAGTCTCCTCATGACGATCTCCTGTGCGATGTCTGCTGTGCTGAAGGTGATCTCTGATCCTCCTGAAGACTCTTTCCTGGCCTCAGCTCCCATCTTGTAGACGATCTCCTCAGTCACTCCTTCTCGTCATGGCACCTCACGACATCTACAGATTTAAAAATAACAATCCTCTCCCCACATGGCTTTCACCATGTGTCAACTCCCCAATGAGACATAGAATGTTGCACGGTCTCCCTAAAACAATCTCCAGGGTTTCCCACTTGGAGCAGCCATACTCCAACCTGTAACCCTGTGTAAAAACATCAGTCAGCAATTAAATGTTTAGTTTGTCCAACTCCCAGCTCCACCTGGAGCCTGTATCCTGGAAGACAATGTCTGTTAAATCAAACTTCACATTTTCAACCAACTATAGATCATAAGAGTAATAAAGTATTCAGCATAAAAGACAAGCATCGTGTGCAGCTTTTCTCAAATCATCAAATCACTATTATTGCCATAATTTGTCCCAAATCATGAATCATCCCAATTTGTTCCACAATTTAATCGGTGACTTTCCTTAAGCAATGTCACTCCACTCATTTTATCACTGTGAGCTCAATAGTGGCCAGCTAATGAGCCCCATATTCAACTATTCCATAAACACTGCATCTCTTATTTGTTTTCTCATGTCACTTGTCTGTTTTCTGCTGAATCCTCTACATGCACTCTTAGAAAAAACAAACATTAACAAAACAGATGGACAATCCTGGAGGTCAGGCGCAGGTCGACAAGTTCCAGAGGTGCCGTAAAAAGACCATAAAGTTAAGCCTGCTGTAAAAGGAATGACACTGGTTTCAACACAGGATGTGTTTCACATTATTTTCACTTCTCCCCTGTAATAGTCAACATTTTCCCAAGAACACAGTGTAATAGCATAATCAACATATAGCCTGTAAACACAGTTCCCTTCACTCATAAACCCAGTAATCCTGTAGTAGAAAGAACATTAACCATTAGTGTGTCCTGCTGTAACTCACATAATCAAACACATAATTAACTCTCTGCTGTAGAAAAGAAATGTAAATGTTAACGCTGCGCACAAGCCCATGAATAACACACCCCTGATAGATTGACAAACACAGAAAATGGCATTTCAAAGGTTAAATCGTCACACAACCTAGGATGCTGCTGTCATCTTCCTGCTCCTGTAAAAAGAAACACACATAAATTCATCCACCGTTTTGTCCTGTCTAGGTGGAGGTTAACCTTGAGTAGTGGTCAAGTCTTGTCAGCTTTTACCAGTCAGTCAGTTTTTTCTCTCACTCATTCATTCATTCATTCATTCTTTCTTTGCTGATAGTGGAAATTATCGTCGCATTTTCATTTCCACCCACAGCAAAATGATGTCATTTCAAAAAAGAAAAAGAAGAACTTTAGATCGGATTATCTCGCTGAATCCTTTTTGGGCAGGGAATCTCATTTTCTAATTGTCCCAAATAAGCGGCTTTCTCCAGAGCCCATTGTAATTTTTGGAGAAACTCACTTGCAACGGTTTTCTCGACATGTTGTATAGTGCTTTTAATTCCCGTCGTGCAGATCTGCTTAAAGAAAAGAAATTCACAAACACAAGTCAGTGCACTGTTCAAAACAAAAAATAAAATAAAAATAACAAACAAAACTGTCAAACAAAACTCCCAGTGCACTGTCCAAAAACAAAATAAAAATAAAAATAAAAATAACAGATCAAAATGAAAAACAAAATTAAATAAAAATACAGAAGCCCGGTCTTAGGACTTGTCCCAGAATATTATTTTTCTAATGAGTGAAAACACACCAAATCTAAAACTTGGTGCCATGGTACAACCTTCCCCATACATTAGAAACAAAAACAAAACAAAACAAAAAACAAAAAATCTGCTAGTTTTATTCATTTAAACAATGGATTCTAGTATCATTCAATCATGTTCCCCAAAGTGATACTAATTCAGTCGTCTATGTATCACTTCTCAACCCACTCAATAAACCAGACAGGATGATGGTAACAGTATTGCCTACTTAAAATTGTGTTTGGTCCTAACGAGCTTCATTGCGTGTGTGTGTGTGTGTGTGTGTGTGTGTTAGTCGGGTTAATACATTTTCTATCTCTGTGTGTCCTTTTATGTACCTTCCCCCTTTTTTCTGAAACAAAACTCCGTTCACTCCAAATTTTGTTTCAGAAACATCTAAATGAAAATCTCTGTCACAGTCCGGCACAGCTAAACCCCAAATGCTTGCAGGTTACCATCGGCAACCACGCTGTGTGTTATTAACCCCTTCTACAATTACCGTCTTTTGATGTGTAACACTTTATGTATGATTTTGTATTCTCTGTAGTGCATATCACGTGCATGTGTGGTGTTGTCTGTCCATTTTCTCTAAGAGTACTCTTGAATACCTCAGTGCTTGTCTTCCTCCCCCTTTTGTGGTGGTCTGGACACTTTGTCAATCCTCCACTTCAAGGCAGTCGTTTGTCTCCCCAGATTCCTTAACCCAATTTGATTCCCCACACTAAAACAGCATTCCTCTGTCCTCACCTGCTCCTCTCTCTCCGTTCTCCTCTCCCACTTTGCAGTCCAATCGCAGTCAGTTCTCTTCAGTGTCTTTCATTGCCATCTTGCTCCAAACACGGCAAATGTCAAACTCCAGCAATCTTCTCAAAAGTCCTTCACACACAGTGAAGTTGCAGCTTGCTGGAAACGCATCTCCATTCATCCAATCAAGATGACGGATCTTCTCTTTCTGATGCCGTTTGCCCATAGTGCTGCTGGACCTCTCTGCTCAGGTCTCTGGTATTGTCTCTCGGACTGCTGTCCACTCTTGATGTTCATGCTTGTGCTTCTGGAACTGCACTCTGTGTCTTCAGGGAGAGATTAGCTTCTTTGGAGCTTGCTTTTTCAGGATGAGGACGGGAAGCTGCAAAACAATTCAGCCAAAAATTCTGGCTGGGGTTTCTATTTTTGTTTTTTTTTTTGTTTTTAATTTCTAATGATCTTAACCTATAATTTTCTTCCGACTGCTGCCCGTGGAGAATTGATCCAGGTCTGTTCCTCACCTGTAATCGACAGACTGAGAGACTTTCATTATTCAGTGTGACTGCAGATATTTTCATCACTCCTAAAGCAACACATCTCCGCTTATTTTGTTTTGAACTCTGACTTTAAACCCCGAAAATAAAATTTTTATTTGGTCTTAACCGCAAACACAAAAAATCTTCTTGATGTTGTTGTTAATTATTTTCACCCACAATACTCCAAATTATGTTTTCTTTTGTGTCCAGCAGGGGAAGATGATGACCTGTAGTGTCACTGCTTTCCCCAGTTGGAGACAATTTCCCATTCACACTTCCACACTTTTTATTTTTCTTTGTTGTCACTATTTTCTTTCTCTCTCTTTTTTTTTAACACCCACACATTAACCTGTAAACTCACTCCTCCAAGCTCATTTTCCTTTCACCCCAACAGCTCTCATACAGTCAGCAATCAAATTCTCCATTCATCCTTGAGTACTTGGTCACCTTTAAATGTCACTGTTAATTTTATCAATTTATTTATCATTACCTTAACGCTAATCCACTGTTTAGGTTTCTTTATTTATTTTAGTTCTCTTTTGCCTATTTGATCACTTTGATTTCTTAACTATCATTATTTCACAGGAAATCAACTAATGTACTTTTTTCTCCCTCTTTTGTCATCAAGGAATTCACACACACACAGAGCCTGGTCACTCGCCCCCACCTTTCTTTCTCTCTCTCTCTCACTCACACACACACATTTTACTCCTCCTTTGTTCCACCTGTGACCCCGCCCCTCGAGGCTGGCTCACACACACCTCATGCTTCTCGCAGTCCCATTCAAACTTTCTGCGAGACACCTTCTCTGCTGATACAGGACAACGCCCTGATCAGCATAAAGAGTGGGTGCCGTCCGCTCTTGTACACCTCAACCTAACTAGGACAATTAGGCTCACGATCTTCAGATCGCGCCACATTTGCCTCACGAATTATTCAAACTGCGCCACGGACTGGATACCGCAGTTTCTCTTTCCCATAAAAAATAAAACCAAATTAAACCCCCCAATTGACTTCACAGTTTGCAACAATTCGCGACACGGCCTCCTGCTGCGATTTCTGCACACCACAAACACACACTTTTAGACCCAAATTCTTTTTGTTACTTTGACTCCCATACTTCACACGAGACGCCGACTCTAACGGCGCTTTCCACACACACAACGTAATTTACTAACGCTGCAGTCAGTGGGGTGGGCCAAGCCGTCGTGCTTTCACTAACGAAGCAACTTGCCCCCAATCTCATGCAGGTTATCAACTATCCAACACCTAGCTTTAGTTATTTAAGGCGTCCCCGGTGCCCTAGGTAACCAGCCTGGATCTCCTGTCCCACAGGTCCTATCCCCGCGTCCGAGAATAGGTGGAGCAACCAAGCCCGGAACACACACAGCCCTGAGCTGGCGACGAGGCCTTTCAGCCCCGCTTTCTAACTAATAGTAACACATGTTTCCTGCTTTAACGCACGGAGGACGGATCACACACCGCCACCTTTTCCTAATAACTAAGACGGATCACACACCGCCACTAAAACGGATCACACACCGTTTCTTTAACATACTGAGTGAATTTACACTGAGATACGCTCAACTTAGCGAACAGATAATTTAGGCTTTAAACAATATGCACGGTTCGAAAATAAACAGGTCGTGCTTACCTTTTAATCATGTGAGCCAGCTCTCTGTTCGCCTCGTTTCACGATCTCAGCTCTGCCAATTCATCCTCTCTGGGCCTCGAGCGAATCCCAGGGTTTCGGCACCAAAACTGTTACGAAAAGCAGTTTTACCCCAGTTCTTTTATTCGTCGAGGGATCCAGAAAACGGCACCGGAACTCAGTAGTTATTTTTACAAAATCTTTATTCATCTTTATTCATCTTCATTTAAGCATGCACTTCTAGAAGGGAAGACGAGGCCGGTGTCCCTCTGAAACAATCTTCACCCCTTTGTTAGTTCCAGGCAGCTTTATCATAAATCCCCCACAATGTGCTGCAAACTCTGTGTCTGTGTCTATGTGCACGAGCACGTGAGTGCCTGTGTGTGCGCATATCCGCGTGTCTATGTGAGTGCTCGTGAGTGACTGTGTGTGCATACCTGGTATGTGCGTGCACGTGAGTGAGTGTGCATATAGGCGTGGGAGTCTACTTCTAAACTCATGACACAATCAGGCCTTTATTTATATCCAGGGCAGTGTCAGTGTCTCTACCATAATTCTACATTCTATCTTAACACATTTCTAAACTCTAAAGCAAACTAAACATTCCTACATGTCTAAACTCTAAAATAAGCTAAACATTTCTACACTAACTACTCCTGACATGTTGGAGATGTTAGCTCTTTATACAGTAAAGTTACAGCGGGATACAAATAACATCAGGCTAATCCTGCCATGATTTGTTCCCCCTGTTCAAATCACGGACAAACAGCATCCAACAGTTGTTTATGTTTTTGAACCCATTTTGCAGAGGGATTGAAAAATGTATTGATAGCAATGTTGAATATTGTAGCGGGCCAGGGCTGTTCGGGGTTTGTTTTGTTATTACAGTTTTGTTTTGTTGTCATGTTGTCATGGTGACAGGTGACGCGCTCTCTCGGCGACTGTGTTTTCCGATGAGAGAGCGCCTTTTTTGTTGTTGTTGTGCTGTTGCCGCGCTGAGCAGTTGGCTAGCGGCAGTGTTCTCGCGCAGAGATTAATAAACAGCTGTGCTCCAAAGGAACCTCTGTCTCCTCCGTGTCTGAGCTCGCCACATTGGTGTCAGAAGTGGGATTGCTCACCCTCGCCATAATGGAGAGAGACACTCAGAGACTGGAGCAAGCGAGCAGCCATGTAAGTCCCCCGACGGGTCCCGATGGCGCGAGTGCACCGCGGCGGCGGCCCATCGCGACAGACGCTGGGACAGTTCTTCATGGGCTGCCTTTGTCGACCGACACGCCGGGCCCCCGACAGCGAGCAGTGATGCCTGCAACGCCAGCTAAGGTACCGAAATACAACGGGCTAACCCCGCTAGAGCCCTACCTCTCACAAGTACGGCTAGCCGCGAGGCATAATGGCTGGAGCGACGAAGAGGCTGCTACACACCTAGCGCTAGCATTGGAAGGAGATGCACTGCAGGTACTCCATGACCTAGCCCCGTCAGAGCAGCATGAGCTCCAGGCCCTCACCATAGCACTCGAGAGGCGATTTGGGCGGCGGCACTCCACTGATCAGAGCAGGGAGCAGCTGACCAACCGGAGCCGTAGGCCGGGGGAGAGCCTGGGCACCTTTGCAGCGGATGTGTTGTTGTATGCTCGTCGTGGCTACCCAGAGTTCCCAGCAGCAGCCCGTGAGGAGCTTAGCCTGCATGCTTTCCTGCGAGGACTTTTTCCAGACCGACTACGCCAACACGTCCGCCTGGCCATGCCTCAAACTCTCCGTGAGGCACTCCTTGAGGCTGAAAGGGCCGAGCTGGTGCTCACCTCACCACCTAACCAGCAGGTGCCCCCCCCAAACTACCCTCAAATCAGAGCTGACTACGACAGGGAGGGGGAGGCCCCGGAGGTATGCCAGCTGCAGCCTTCGGTGCCCTGGAGGCGTCCCCGTCGACCGACCGACCGCTGCTACCCGTGCGATAAGCCTGGCCACGTGGCGCGTGACTGCCTGGCGCCCGCCCCAAAGGCCAGAACTATGTGGCCTCAGGGGGATGAGAGGGGGAGCGGTACAGCGAGGGGACCACTGCTCCAGCTTCCTGCCCCCCTCCAAGAACGATGCACGGTGGTGGGCCTAGTCGGGCATCTCAAGGGACTCTACCTGAGCTGCTGTGTTGAGGACCAGCCCTGCCAGGCTCTGGTGGACACGGGGTCCACCATTTCCCTAATACGACCTGGTGTGTTTTGTGGAACATCCGGGCCGCTTGTGATGGGTTGGTCACCCACCGACACCCAGCTGATGACAGTGACAGGGGAGAGAACTGACATGTGGGGGAAGAAACCATTGCGGATCCGAGTGAAGGATCTGGAGCTGGTGCACGACTTCTGGCTTGACATCCAAGCTCGCCACAATATTATTACACAGTGGAAACAAACAACTACATGTAAAACAATCACACCGTGACTCCTTTGCCTTTCTAAATGGAGGGACAGTAACTGCCAGGGTTTTAATAGTTTCGCAATTTTCATTAGTTTTTATTTTTATTTCGTTTTGACTTCAGATTTTCAATTTTATATTAGTTTTAATTAGTTTTTACCAATTGTTTGCTAGTTTAGTTTAGTTTTTATTTTTTTGAAAATCCTTAGTTTCAGTTCAGTTTTGATTAGTTTCAGTTATAGTTTTAGTTGTGTTTGCAATAAAGTGTAACAAAATCCCAGTTTCATCATATCAGTCATTCTCTTCTGCTTATCCTTGGGTATGTTGCTATTCCAGCTACCATACCCTGCACCCTGGACAGGTCGCCTGTCTGTCGCAGGGCTAACACGCAGAGACAGACAACTCACATTCCCACCTATGGGTTCTTTAAATAAATAAATAAAGGCAGATGAACAACCATTGATACCAGGCAACTATAAAATGTATATCTTGGCCCCAATGAGACTATTAACTCTTGCAGCACCGGGTGTTAAGGCAATTGACTCACACAGTTGTGTAGATATCCCAGTCCTGTTGTCTCGGGATGCATCACGCTGCCTTGCCTGGGGTTAGCTTCTGTTTCTGGGGATGAGGGTTGGGCGTGCTCCCTTACCTTCTCCAGGTAAGCTAGGTTAGCCTTCTTGTGTGAGCTTTTCAAGTGCACTTTAAGGTTTGTGGGATTTTTTTCCCTTTAGAAATGTTCCTCATAATTTGTCTCTTTCCACTAGACACTTGCTTTATCCAAAACACAGTCATATTCAAAGTAATCCCAAATTGAACTCTGGCGCTTTCTCCAGACTTTTCCTGACATGATTCTGCGCGTGGACGGAGCAGCAACACAGACGACTCGACTAACGTACTGCCACCTGCTGGCATAATGAGACACAGCAAGAAAAAAACCTGGAAACTAAACTTCATTTTCACCCTTGACTATTGTATGACACGCACACATCAACGAAAACTAAACACATTTTTGCTATAAATTCAGTTAATTTTAGTTAATTTTGTGAACACTCATTACAGTTTTAGTTAGTTTTCCTTTTTTTGTTTTTATTTTTATTTCCGTTAACAAAAATGTTTTTTCACTTCTAGTTTTCATTATTTCGTTAGTTTTCGTTAACGATAATAACCTTGGTAACTGCGTGTGTGTGTAAGCGTGTAAAACCTGAAGATAGTCAGATTAACAGTATTTTGTCTCTATCTGCTATTTTGCAATTCATCTCATGTAAACAATAACGTGGCGCACAGCGTGACGTGAAAAAAGGCACATACCTTTGACGTTGCGTGACGAACTCTGTGGGCGTTTCTCAATATGCGTACTTGTGCGTACTTGCGTTCTCGTGTACTCGTGATACGTCATCAGTCGGAGACCAAGTACTGTTCCAATTCGAAGTACGCATCAAGCCGAGAACGCGAAAAGTCCCGGATGTGTTCTCGCTCCGCCCGTTTTATCGAGCATGCATCGGTGTGGACTTGGTACAGCTAAATATCCCAGAATGCATTTCGTCCAAAACTCCCGGACTCCCGGCACATCGTTTTCAACCCCCCCCCGCACCGCTCGCGGACTTCTCACTACTCAGGTTAAAGAAACTCCAGCAGCTGTCTATAGTATTGAGTGTCCACTAAAATAGAAATAAAAGCGTTCTAACATCTCACCTGCTTGTTTTTATTAAGGTCTGTACATGTATGTACATGTACACTATTTTTATTAATAGAGGTTTCACTACTGAGGTTAAAAATGATATATAAGTCACTTAGATCACTTCTAAATGTTAATGTTTGGTTTATTTCAGTGTTGTATTTGTTCCTGAGTAAACCGGTTTGGCTGTGATTAAAGTTAAGCTTCATAACATGTTACTCACAGTTAAATTAGGAGGGGACGGCAGTAAAAACTCCGGACCTGTGACATCATCACGTACGCAGGTGTTCCAATTGTACATATCGCGAGTCCGTGCTCGCGTTCTCGGCGGGTACGTACTCCCGTGCGTTCTCGGCGAGTACGTACTCGCCGAGAACGCGAGTACGTACTCGCGTACTTGAGAATTGAGAAACGGCCTGTATTCCTCGTCCACACGTAAACGCAAAAAAGGAGTTTAAAAAATCTCCGTTCTCGGTGATTCCAAACGCCGTTTCCGTGTGGCCGAAACAGCTGCATTTTCAAAAATACCCGTGTAGGTGTGGACGTAGCGTAAAAGAGTTGGTAGTTTATTTTCTTACTACCTGTAATTTATTGCAGATTACTTGTATTTGCTTAATTGTTTACTAAATGTTTGAAGTGTGAAATAAACCGCAATGGAGCATGTTACGTCCCTCTGCAGCCCCTAATCATCTCAATGTGTTCAGCTGGTGCTAATTGGCCACACCTAGTCAGGTGTGGATAAAAGCATACCTGAGGCAAGCCTCCAAGGAGCTCACTTGTCTTTGCCTTGGTGGCATTTTAGCCATCCTGGTAGTCCATTTTAAGATAAAACCTCTTCTCACCTACACTCTGCTATTCGTCTCCTTTTTTATGTTGCGGCGTTTGAGCCGGGTCGTAACAGAGCAAAATATGGGTGTGTGTGGTTGGAGGATGAGAGGGGGGGGGGCGCGAGCATTTTTCTTGTAAAACAAGGGGGGCCCAGCAAAAAAAGTTTGGGAACCACTGGGTTAGACTGAAGCTGAGTGTAGGAGGCGCAGCCGACAGCTGCACATGTGCAGATGCTGCTGTAGTCACATACACCAGTGTGACAGGAGTGTGAGAGAGATTAAAGAGAAAGAGACAACAGAACATGTTCAACTATGAAAACTTTAAATCATTTAAAGAGCTGCTGGATGTTCAGAGGTTCATTAAATCCAACATGACTAAAAACTCAAATGTCAAAGGAAATAAACAAAATATTTAAAGTCAATCATTCTGATCATAATTGTACTTTGACCTTTAACCTCTCTGCTCTGTGTTGTTTCCTCTTTCAGACCAGAAAAACATCACAGCTGAGTCTGGACAGAACGTCACTCTGACATGTCGAGCTCCAAACAACAACATCATAGTTGCAGAGTGGAGCAGAGCTGACCTGGGGACAGATTATGTGCTTATTTACCGGGATGGTCACTTTCACTCAGACAAACAGCATCCATCTTTTAAGAACCGGGTGGATCTGCAGGACAGACAGATGAAGGATGGAGACGTGTCTTTGATTCTGAAGGATGTGACGATTAATGACACTGGAACATACGTGTGTCATATCTACATGGAAGAAATGCACTCATTGAAGATTCTCAGCATCATCTACCTGAGTGTTGTTTTTCCTCCAGGTGAGTGAGTAGAGCTGAGTGTGTGTGTGATCAGAGGTGAAGCTGCTTCCTGGTTGTTGATGTTTGTTTGTTGTATGGATGAGCTGGTGGATGTCAGAGGTAGACAGATGTTTCTCCAGCTGTTGTCTTTGTGGCTGGTAGTCTAGAGTTGCAGAGCAGCATTGTTTGGGTAAGGTTAGAGCAGAAACAAAGACATTTATGAATCAGTCTCTTCTTCTCTTGCTCTCTAACTCGTCTGTAAACATGTGTGGGGAAACTCAATGTTAAAGCCTACAGCTGGAGGGGGAGGGGAGGGGTGAAGCTGGTGGTTGTGAGTCTGTGAAAGTGAATCCTGCCGGTGCCATAGCTGCTGAAAACGTACTTAGTGCAGACACAAAACGTCCATCAGCTTCAAAGTGTGTCAGAAAAATGTCCACATGATGACTGATGGATGAGAGAGGTCCCATTTTTGTTGTTGTGCACAAATCATTGAACAACACAAACACTTAGAGCTCCTTTCAGTGCTGCCTGTTTTGTTACTGCACACATTTCTGATGGTCCTACAGTCCAACGTAGCAAACATCTCCCTGAAGCCTCTTCATAGAGACCAAAGGTTGGATCAGAGCAGCTGAAAGGACACATCTATGAATGCAGTCAGAGACTTTCTCACAACCTCACACTTCATCTGATCAGGTTTACACTCAGGTTCTCTGTTAGTCACTGAAAATAGAAACAGACTCACACCAGTTCTCAAAAGAAATCATTATTAAAATGAATATTTGATCAGATCCTCATTAGCATCAATGTGGACACCAACATGTCATCTTTGGCTCCTCCAGCTGAGACACACCCTCACAGACACACAGCCCCTCCCCTCACTAACAGCTGGATCACTGTCACAGGTGACACACTCACCTGTCTGTGTTTCTGCAGCTTTCAACATCACAATGTGATGACAACTTAATGACTGTGTTTGCTTTATTTTAGACAAACACACCACCACCACACCTCCACCTACATCCACACCTCCACCTACATCCACTCTTCCACCTACATCGAGCAGCTCACCTCCACCTACATCCACTCCTCCACCTACATCGAGCAGCTCACCTCCACCTACATCCACACCTGCTGGTTCTACCTCCATCACTCTTCCTCCTGTTCTCTTTGTGCTGTTGCCTGTTGGGTCAGTCTATGTTGTGGTTCTACTGGTGTTACTGATTCTGCTGGTGAGACGATGTGTTCACAGGAAACTTGAAGGTTTGTACATATTCGTTTTTATTCATTGTGGTATTTTGTTTCCATTCTGTGGTCATAATTTAGATTCTTAAATCATAAAAGTGTTTACTTTAACTCACTTCAGCAGATGGAGAAGATGACATCACCAGTAGCATCACATACATTGTTGTGAAAGCATCAAATCATCAACAACCTCCAGTCAAAGAAACCAGAGAGAGAGGTTTGTGTGTTCACCCAGGTGTCATCCACATACCTGAACCAATGACTTGGTGGTGTTTCAGCGTACGATAGCAAACCCCTCTTTTCCACGTCTTCCATATGCAAGTTACCCACAATGGGTGAAACTGGGGAGCCCACGGCACACCCATGTTCCTGCCTGTAGAACTGACCCTTGTATGTGAAACAGGTGGAATTAAGACACAGTTTCAAAAGCAAACACACCTGGTCCAACAGCCTTGTCTTGTTCTAACTGCTTCAGACAGTCTGTCACCCTCGTCCTGTGACCACTTCCTGGGTCTCTTTCAGTCTTCAAATCTAAAGTTTTTACAGCTTATAGATTTTAAGTTCTGCTCCAATCATTTGGGTAAACATAATAAATACACAGGTCAAAGGTCAGAGTCACAGGAAGTAGGAAACAGTTCAGTTTCTTCCATTTGAAATGTTTCAGCTTCTTTGCTTGATCAGTTCACATTTCTCTCTGTGAACGACTTCAGTGCTTCGTCCATGACCTCCTGAAGGTAAAGGGCTCAAAGAGCCAATCAGCAGCTCTGAAACAGGAAATATGACTCGTGTTGAAGTTCACAACAGTTTCAGCTGCTTATCACAGTAAAGACGCAGTAAATTGTAGTCATTGATTATTTGATTGATTTGATTTGATTCATTAGCATTCAAATATCTCAGTGAATACAGAATAAAGATTACCACAAAGCAAGAAACCATGAGACAAGGCTAATCAAAAGGTATTGGCTGAAGCATTTGCTTATTACGCCAAGCCTTTTAACACTCATCAGTCTCCATGGTGGAGGCAGAGTGACAGTATTGTAGATGCTGCATTTTGAAGCCTTAGTGTTCATATTTTTGTTCACAGCCATGTAGACAGAGAGGCAGAGAGAGACAGTGTCACTGAGCTACATATATCAGAGCTCAGACGAGGCCCACACATGTGTGTTATCTGGTGTTGGTACACACACAGTTAAGATATGGAACGTGTGAACATGAGACATATGAAGAGACTGAACAGATAAAATGTCCTTTACATCCATCAGTGACTTTTTATTCTTTTAAACTTGATCTGCATGTAAAACACAGCAGCTTCTTTTTGACTCGAGTTGGTCTGACACTGATGGAGCTTCTTGCTGCAGTGTGTTCTGATTTGGCTGATAACAGTGGTCATGCATGTTTGCTCTGTGGTAAACGTGCATCAGTGTGCAGCTCTGTGGTCGCCCTTCTTCCTTTTCTCAGAAACATCCTGAATTCTTTGTGCTCAGTCTGTTTCACAGCAGAGGTGTTAAGATTAAAAAACTGTGAAAAGCTGTTGCAGTTTATGAAAAGACAAAATTGAATGTTTTTAAAAAGCATAAAAAAACAGAATGAAATGTCTCAATGACTGTAGTGTAATAATATCACAGCACTGTTGTAGTAATTTTACTGTGTTTATTGCACAGAGACTGATTCAGCTGTGATCTACTCAGCAGTGAGAACTGAAGACGTCAGTTATGGACAAGCAACCATCAGAACAAGGAGGCCCAGGTACAGCTGTTCTTTATCTGTGACTGTGGACAGAGACAAGCTCGCTGCTCACCCTGTTTACAGACATCATGCTAAGCTAAGATAATCTGCCATGACAGTAGGAGAAAAAATGACAAACTGAGACTGAGCAGAGGCTTAAAGCTTTACTTTATCTTGAAAGAGGAGCAACAGTGTACACAGAATCTGTGAAGAGCAAAGGACAGCCTTTGCTCTTTATACATTTACCCCCCCCCCCCACACACACACACACCTCCATTACGCAACGTAAGGCATTTGGTTTTGGTTGGTTAAACCAGAGATGGTTAAACACAGTGTTGGAGAATGTGCTTGCGACAGGTGTTTGCTATGTTTAGCTTGCTCATCATGTATGCTACAGCATGACAGACTTACTGAAAATCAACTATTGCATAATTCTTCTAGCATTTTTCCATCAACCAAGGAGATCATTGTGGACTTCCGAAGGAAGGGTCACAGCAACCATCTGCCTCTTTTTATTGGCGATAGGGAGGTGGAGAGGGTGAGCAGTTTTAAATTCTTGGGGGTAACGGTGACCGAGGACCTGTCCTGGGGTAACCATACTACCTTAGCTGCACGGAAGGCCCAACAGCGCCTCTACTACCTGAGGAGACTGCGGAGTGCACACATTCCCAGACCTCTGATGCTGAACTTTTATAATTGTGCCATTAGCAGCGTTCTGATGTATGGATTGCTAGTGTGGTTCCCCTGCTGCACCAAGGCCGATCAGCAAGCACTACAGCGGGTGGTGAAAGAAGCTGGCAGAATTATTGGAACAACTCTGCCAGAGATTAGTAATATCTTCCGCACTCGCTGTTTGAGGAGGGTGCACAGTATCCTGCGGGACCAATATCATCCTGCGCGCCACCTTTTCCATCTGCTGCCCTTAGGGAGAAGGTACAGGTCCATACAGGCCAGAACATCCAGATTGGCCAACAGCCTGTATCCACAGGCTGTGAGGCTTCTGAACTCTTTGTCCCCTCTCTCTCACGGACAATAACCATATCCAACTTCTAAATATTACTTGTCATGTTGTATGTTGTTGCTAAGGACTGTTTTATTGCACTGGAGTCATATTTACACTTATTATTATTTTATTCACGGGTGTATGGAAGCTCCAAACGCAATTTCATTGTTTTTCTGAGAATGACAATAAATATTTGAATTGATTGAATTGAATTGAATTGATTGAAATACTTAAACTCAGGGCTCAGACTTGTGAAAGATATTAAACTTCTCATCCTTATATCAGGGGAAAAAAAAGTTTCTTTTACAGTTGACCTGCTCCTTTAAAGAGATATGCAACAGAAGGTCAGGTATAGCGTGGTCTTCCTACTTATCTGGACACAATGCTTAAAGTCAGCAGATTTTATTCAACTGAATTCTTTCATCTCACTTTTCCCAATTCAAGTGCACAATCTTAGATAGTTAATAAGCAGAGAAAGTTGTAAATCAGTTTCAACAGATGCACTTTAGAGACAACAGTAGGAAAACCCTTAAAACAGGAATGGTTTTACAGCTGGAGGCTACTGACATGTTTCCTTTCTTGTGTTTTCTGACTTTTATTTTTCACTAGTTTTGCATTTGGCTTTCTGATTCTGACACTACAGTTGGCAGGTCCACCTCTGTCACCCTGCTTGAGAGCAGGTTCACTCTGAGCACAGGTCTAATGAGACGTGGAGAACTTTATGCTGCCTTTAGAATAATTCAGTTTGACTAGTTTAGTGGTGGGTCAGTGATGGTAACTGACCCATAACCATGGAGGTAAGCACAGACCTCTCCAGGCTTGGCAACAACAGTGCCATTAGGATTCAGAATGAAATCCTCGACCTGTTATCAGACACTACTCTGGTGCAGTGGATCCTGGGTTCCTCCTGATGCACGACAATGCCAGGCCTCATGTGGCAACACTAAATCTAAGAGAATGAAGGAATCGACACCACTGACCGGCCCACATTGCTCAGCTGACCTAAATCCAACAGACCACCTCTGGATATTATATTTATAGAATCATTTATAGAAAACCCAGTCGATTTTCTAATTAAAGCACCAGTGCAGGCAAAACTCTGAACTCTGAATCACACCTGATGAGATTTCAACATACAGTTACAGTGTGAGCAGCGTGGAAGCTCTGTGATTTGTATCTGAGCTGGTTCCCAGTAAAGTCTGAACTGGGACTGTGTGTGATGCAGAGAGGTGGAGATTGGAGGTCTTGATTGAACTACAAAGCTTGTAATCATGTTTCCTGTTGTTTGAACTGTGTGTGTTTGTGTTCAGACTTTAAACCAGAGCCAGACTCTTCACTGAAGTAGTCCACCAGTCCAACCACTGACGTCCAGCTGCTGGTCTCTAACTGGTCCCCCCAGCACCTCAGACCAGAGGACATCCACATGTTACAGATTTATGATGACTCTGATGACCCAGAACTACTTACTGGAAGTCAGTTCATTGACTTGATGTTTGTTGGCTTTTGTTCCCACAGCAGTTTCTCTGCAGGATTAATAAACTTTTAGTCTCAGATGTTTTCCTCATGTGGTTCTGTGGGTTTCACAAAGACGTCTGATGGAGAATTTGACTTGTTCTGGTTTGGTTGTGGCGAACAGTCAGACACGTGCCTTCATAGCAGAAACAAACATTAAACCACAACCACAGACTATAAACAGCACGACCATCATTGTGTGTGTGTGTGTGTGTGTAAGACAGAGAGATGCCACAGAATAATGGGAACCTCCAGAGGGTGAGTACTAAGGAATCATCATGGAAGGACAGGTTCCTGCACGGTTTGTAACACCAGCAGATACAAGAAGTGGCTGACATCAAGCCATCCTACCAGTTGCCGGACAAAGCTGGACTGAAAGACAGCACAGAGGCGCTAATCATGGCAGCACAGGAACAATTAATCGTCACATCCTTTAGAATCAAAGACACGTCTCCATCCTTCATCTGTCTGTCCTGAAGATCCAACCCGGTGTTCTGGGAATCCATACTACCTCACAAACCATCCTACCTGTTGTTTCTGCGCATGCGCACAACACAAAACCCAAATTTACTTGGTTTTTTTAACCCACTGTCAATATTTGTTATGGTTAGGGGTAGGTTCAGTCAGAAGTCACTGTTAAATTATAATACGGGTAGGACGATTTGCCAAAGTACGACGGTTTCTCAGAACACCGCTTCTTAAAAGATGGATGCTGCCCTTCCAGATCAAAGTGCTCATCCCAGTAAACAAGAACATGTTCATCTCCCAGGTCAGCTCCGCTCCACTCTGAAATGATGATGTTGAGCAGCGAGGTTTAAGGTCAAAGTACAACTGTTCACTTCTACAGCAGCTTCATAGCGTTGTGTCCTGTAATGTTGTTACATAATTGCGAGAGTGGCGTCATAAAAAAGTGGAGAAAAATGCTGTCGAGAAAAATAGAGTGAAGATAGTTTAGTTGGCGAACCTGCTACATCCACTGTACCTTTATGTGCTGCATTCATTAAAGAGGCACTTGTTTATTACTGACCACCATTACACATAGTGAGAACACACATGCACTAAATGTGTGTGTGTGTAACAAGCACAAGCAGCCTCTCATTATAAGACACTGTGAGTCTCTGCATGCTGCCTTTATGGAGCTACAGCTGTTTGTATACACTGAACAAAAAGCTTTGTAGCTGTATACTGACTCCTGACACTACAACACATCACACTGACACACACGTTACACTTCTTTGTCTCTGTCACAGCTGGATTATAGATGTTAAGTGTCCACACAGCCTCGTGTCTCACATAAAATCCTGTTCACATTTACAGAAAATCGTTACATCTTTGTGTGCAAAGACACCAACAAACATCGAAGTTGAGCAGAGTGATGCAGTTAAAGCAGACATTTCTGTGTTGTTCTTACGGCTGATCCGACACAAACCCGACTTATTAGCCAGAGGACCTGTTTTATATACGCGCGGAATAGTTTTCTATATGAGATCGCTGCAAAGATTGCAGCCTTACCTAATGTCCACACTACTGTTACTCATTTTATATTAAGATTTAAAAATCTAGTTGGTATTGGTATGGCGAGTAGCCTTCAGTAACAGTAATAAATTACACAGCAGTAGTACATTCATGTAGTTGTAAACAGCATAATAATATATTAAGTAATCCAAAGTATTCAGAATACATTCCTCTCATTGAGTAACGTAACGGAATACGTTACAAAATACATTTAGGGGCATGTATTCTGAAATCTGTAGTGGAATACATTTTAAAAGTAACCTTCCCAACACTGTCCATTTCTATAAAACAACATTAAAGTTTTTCTTTTGTGAAATATGACACCAAATGTACAACAGGATCAAGCACAGAGATAAGACACTGCCAAGAAAGAAAGCATAAAAATAAAAATATTTCATCAACATTAGTAATCAGGATGTGTGTGTGTGTTCAACATGCAAGGATGTCCTGTTTAGCTGTATGAATATGCAAAATGTGGATGTGTGAGGGTCTTTTGAGTCCAGAAAAATTAAGAGAGGAGATATGAAACTGTCATGGTCTATAGCAGGAAGTCCAGGGTTCCCAAAAGTCCAAGGGGGAAGCTCTCTCGCACTCGTTCTCGTCTCCACATCCATACTCACACACGTCCATACAGCAGGAAGGTCACAGGTCCGGGGAGGGAAACTATCATACAGGAGAGGGAAATTACTCAAAGTCACCAAAAATACACAAGCAAAGGTTTCACAGGAGCTGAGAGAATCACTAACGTGTCTTGCATAATCATCCAGCAATGAGAAGGTCTGCGACCCGGCCTTAAGAAGTGGACAGGTAATGACAACTAATCGCGAACAGGTGTGTGGCCAAGAGCGCTCCGCCCAGGTAGAGCGGTGAAGGAGAGAGAGAGAGAACACAAAACACATGTAGCCAGCCTACCAGCTGGGTAGACACGGGGGCCAGGACAGAAACAGTATTAACATGATTCCTTCTTCCTTTGTCTCTATTGCACTCCACACGCCACACGCTGCTCTATGGACAACCCCCAATCCTTAATCCACAATCCTCAATCCTTAATCTCAGGAATTCTGCTCATGCCCATACAAGCTGCTACACTGGTCACTTTAAATCACTTCAAGGTCATTTTAAGCATCTTACTTTACATTTTTAAATTTTAATTTGTTATTGAGCCCTTTACCCCTACTCCTAAAGTGTATATTTGTTTTCCTACTCTTCTTATATTTATTGTTTGGGGTTTTTTTTGCTCTGATGTAACAGGAGCCTCTTCGTCTCATCTCCCTGTACTGTGTATATCAGAGATGACAATAAAGTTTACTTTGACTTGACTGCCACCATGTGGCGCAGGAATACTGTATATTAAACAAGTGTTTAAGGTGGAGTGATCATTGCCAGTTTTCTTGGTGATAGGCTCAGCTTAAACAGTTTTCTCTGTGTTTTATGAGCTGTTTTATACTGTTTATACTTGTAAGTTTGCATTATTTGTCATTTAGAAGTCAGAGATGGGGTACAGCTGAGCCTTTTCCCCACTTTTCTATCTGTAGTTTTGTTCTTATTATATTATTTAAATGAACTTATAAAGTTTAGAGGTTATGTTTCTGGCAGGTGTGGTTTTCATTATTTCAGCTAATCTAGAGGAAGGCAGTGGACTGTTATTATGTTGATCTTTGATCTAATTATAGACTTTAATTATTGTTGCTGGAGGAACTGTTCTTCCCCAAACTCACACTGTCCTCCTGGACTACAGGACATGACTTCATTAGTCTAGAAAAAATGATCTTGATCTGTTCCCACTGAACCCACAGGCTTATTGTACATTTTGAATTCTGGGTTATGCAAAACTGGTCATCATCATCATTTTCTTTACATGGAGATTTTTTTCCTTTGCTTTCCACCACTGACACACTGTCAGAGTTTTGCAATAGGAATGGTTTTATTTCCAAAGAAAAGAATGTCCACATTCTCACTGCTAACACAAATTCAAAGCACTTGTTAAAATGAAGAAAAAGGATTGAAGCACAAATACAAACTGGGACTTTGTATTATGGGGCTATGTGCTGATCAGAGGTGGCCCATACTAAGGTTTCAGCAGTTGTAATGAATAAGGTTTATTGACATTAGTAACATATTAGGAGAAGATAAACACAGAAAGAAAGATACCACTGTTGATCACAGTTGGATTTACTCTATTGTGTGTTTTGTCTGGGGGGTTTTCGTGAATGAACTGAATGAATTATGGAGGTGAAGAGGAAGCTCTCTGTTCAAAAAGAACAATGACAGTTTTTACAGGATGTGTTTGTTCTAAACATTTCATTTTGCTGTTTCATTGTGAAATAATTTAACTTTCATAGTTAGCAGCAGTAAATAGACTCGTGAGCTCAGCAGAGTGAGCTCAGGTTTTCAAATTAAAATATTCATATAAAAATTAGCACAAAAAAATAGAGACTTGCTCTCAGTCCAGGATGTCCTTTGTTGTCTTCATCCTTCTCTTGTCCTCCTGTCTGACCTGCAGGTGAGAAACAGGTGTGAGGTGTCAGCTGTCAGGTAGGTGATGAGTGAAGAACAGAACAGAATCCATTTCCTCTTCAAACTGCTGTCAGACATTATCTACTGCACTCTGATCACATCACTCAGACCAGCTGCTTTCTACAAAGTCTCATTGATGGGTCTGTCTAGCAGACCAGTCCAGATACTAAACCAGATAGAGAGTAGGTGTCCGCCACTCTCCTGCTTCAGTTTCCGGGCCCGCTGGTCTCTGCACCTGTATCAGCATATCAATGATGGGGAGTCCCACTGGGGGACTCTCACTGGGTTTAAATCTGGCACTCTCCACCATTTGATTCTCAGAACTGAAGAAGCTTCTCGGATGAGAGGTGAAATGTCTTCAAGCAACTCAAAGAAGTCCAGACGCTTTTCTTTCCAAGCTCCTTAAACCACAGTAACAAAAATAATGATGCAAGCTTTTCAGATGATGTTTTATTTTATTTGTTAACAGCAATGAAAGATAATGGATACTACTATGCTGGCCAGATCATGGCAATGTCAATTGCCATGATCTGGCCTTAACCTGCCACAAGAAGGAGCCATAACCTGCCACAGTGTGTGTGGCAGGTTATGGCTCTGTTGGTCAATGCCCAAGAAACTCCAAGTTTCAGTTTTCAGAATGTAATGATTGGACTTGTTTTCCAGCTTAATAACTTAATACCTCAGCCTCCTGATGGGTTATTAGGTTTCATAGGGTTGACGTACTAATTAAACACTGAAGCTACTAGTTTTGTATGTTCTACTAAATAGTAGAGTCAAATAATTCATTTTTTAATTTCCTCATATTGTTTTTAGATCGTACAGGCCGAGAATGATCTACAGCTGCAAGATGCAGTTGCACAGGCAGCCAGCTTGATCAGTCTTGCTGGTCACAATGTTTGCATAACACTTCAAAACAAACAAGAAACTGCTTTGGATCTGGCTCACTGGTATGTCCTTCAACGGACCCGTGCACCTTTTGAAAGGTATGTCTAAACACGTAATGGTAAAAAATTAAGCCTTTCAAACTAAAATCCCTGCGTATCATATTTCAACTCAGTTGTTCCAAGCTGGATTATAGTACAGTTCATAACAAAATAGATATCGTTCATTCATGAAATTAAAATTCACATAAAACGTTGTAGATTAAAATTGAGTAGCATTTGGGTTGACTGTAGACTGACAGAAAGGTTATGCCAATGGAACAAGAGACCAGATGTATTTGAAAGCAATTTGTCACTTTTACTCCAATTCATGACAGGTCCCTGTGTATCATATTTCAGCTCAGTTGTTCCATGTAGAGGCATTCTTTATCTGTATCTAAGACAGTCTGGCCCTGTCAGGGAAAACAATGTTCTTCATCCCTGCTACAGCAGTCCACAGGAAAGTCAAGTTCAGAAATGTCTCTTAATAAAACCTCAAAACCTCTTGTTATGATACAGGTTCCAAATCCCATCAAATACAAATATAATAATAATAATAATACTAATAATAATAATGATAATAATAATAATAATAATAGTATAAAATACACTTTAATTTTGTTTTATTTTGGCTAGGTTCAGAGATGGCTTGAGGTCTCTAGGTGTCCTAGATGCTCTACAGACATACCCTCTTCAGATGAAGTGCCTTTTCGAGAAAGCTGGAATGGCTCTGAGGGCAACTGATATGGAGAATCTATTCCAGATCATTCACTCTGAACGAGGGAGTAATGCATTTCAAGACGAGTGCCGGACCGTGGTTTTCTAGCAAGACTATCTTCAGGAGGCAGAATGTGAGTTCACTATTTGGCACAGTGTTTGACCATGAATTCTCACTTTTGTGCAGCAGCATCATGAAATTACAGACACAGACGCCATAACAAAAAAGATAGATAGATGCAAGTGCTGGATTTACAAAGAACATTGTATCCAAATGTGATTTCAGTTTGACTTCAGTGTATTAACAGGATAAATAAATAACAAGCTAAATAGGAGGATAACTAAATAAATTATTACCAATCCTGTATACTGAGTACAAATAATAGGCTATTTCTGCATCCACGTACGCTTAATATGTTGTGGTCTCCACTAACTTCCTTTTTTGACATTGCGGTTTCACTGTATAGCCTAAATTAGCTTCATGTGTGTCTTTCAAAGTACAGCTTAATTTTAAAAATATACGTTTCACTTTTGCTTTAATCCTTTGGTAATTTAATGTATCTGTACAACAACAGTCTTAGTCAGAATCTCATTACCATTTTGTATTTTTCTCTTATAGTTGAAAGTGATGTCTCTTTGGAAGATATTCTTGTTTTCTGCACTGGATGTGACCGCATACCAGCCCTGGGTTTTTCTCCAAAGCCAAGCCTTGAGTTTGTCACCAACTCCAGTGGCCAATACTTGTGAAAATATCCTTCGTATACCAGTTCATGCAATGTACACTACTTTCAAATCAGATATGGATTTTTCAATACGGAATTCACCAGGATTTGGAAGAGCATGATGTGTTTTCTGAAAGGATTGTTGACATGATGAGGATTTGTTTTTGTTTTTCTATTTTGCATATGCATTTTTTAAAATTTTTTTTTTGCCTCTCGCCCCACGGTAGCTGAATAGGCGCCAACCCCACAGCAACCCAGTTAAAGATAAGAAGAGAATGGATGGAATAATTTTGTTTCAGTTTATACATATGAGGCATTTTTGTTTTTTGATTGTAGTTAATTTGTTTTCCTGCTTATATGGCATGTTTTGTCTCTGATATGACAAATAGTAACATTAGATTATTTAGCACCCCTGCAGTAAGCAAAACAATATCCCACAATCTCGTTGTTATATAGAATTCTCAAATGCTTCCTGTGTTCAACCATTCCACACAATTTGAATTTTCAAATGAGATGAGTTAAGCTTTATTTCATTGTCTCATTTGAACATTTATGCTTTACACAGAACTTTGTATTAATATCATTTAACTTTTAACTTAACTCACAGGTTTAAAAAAAATGTTTTTATTAGGTTTTGAAAAGTATTACAGTAACCCTACATACTGAAAGGTGGAAAGACAGTATCTCCAACACTGCCAGCAAAGTTGTCTATAAATGTGACAGACATTGGTTTGGTCAAACCTGGTTATGTTACAGGTTGAAATATGAACATTATATCGCACTACATGACATTACAATCTTATCAACTTATTATATGTTATCAAAGTATATAAACATATAAACAATAATAATAATGATAATAAGCATAACCTGGTTTGCAGGGAGTTTTTTTAAGGATTTTGTTTGCATATTTTACTATACTACTTGATAACACAGGCTCATTGTAGATTGTTTGGGTTTTTTTCTCTTTCCTTTTTTTTGTTAAGACCAGCCCTATTACTGCAGAATATTATTTCCTTCCTCTGGGTACTGGAAATACACAAAGTGTTCTGTGTTCTTACTTTTTATGTACTTTGTGTCTTTAAAAAAGTAAAAAAGAGTTTAAAACATATTGTATTTAATGAATGTATCATAATTCTTGTTTATTAACAGATAAATTAGTACATAATACAATCATATGTAACATTTACTGTAACATTTTGTACTGTGACAAGTATGGTTTGTCATGAAAGAAAAGTGTAGTCTAAAAGCTTTATTTGTCTACTTTTATGATTTAAATGGCACAAGTGAATATGAAGATAAAACCAGTCTTTTTACCTTACCTTACTTTTACCTAAAATAATAGCCTTGGACCTTTTTCAGTATCATGATATTTCACAGTTTTTAATGTCTGGCACTCAAATACATTTTATAATTAACACAAATTTACTAATAACTTAACTGAAGCATGCGGCATGCTGTCAAAAAAACTTCTATCCCATGATTTCCATCGTCACTCAAGGGGTCGATCTGCCTCAAGTCAGCCGTCAACTGCTGGTGATGGTAAGAACGATGTCTGAAGTGCACTTGACTGAGCGGTCTGTGATGCTGAGGAAGTTGCAACATTCCAACAGTCCACAGCTGCAGCGGGGAGTTATTTTCCATTGTCCTTAAGCTGTGATGGTTCCACTGATTTACAAATTCATCCACAGATCTGTTAATTCTTGGAAGACATACATGGTGAAGAGCCCTGATATGAAATGGGTCAGTGCTATCTAAAATCCCAACATTTTCCATAAAGAGGAAAAGGTCTTTAAAGTATGCTGACACAACTCTGTTTAGTTCACCCCACAATCTTTCAATTCTTTGATTATGCACAATTCGTCCAACCATAAAGCTTCTTCTGTTTGGCCCTCGATGTTCAATCATAAACCGTGCAATATCAATATTCTCACTGCCAGCATCACCCCTGACACGTTGTGGGAGGCCAAAGAGATCAACGGCACTCTGGAAAAGTTGCATAGCAGTTGATGCTCTGTTATCTGTGCAGCATCTCATGTAGGTAATGCAGCGACTATAGCCGTCAACTCCTCCATGAAACACAAACCCCCAAGGATTTAACTTGTGGTTTGTGTCAATATGCCTGGAATAAGAAGAAATATACTATTATTATGACACTAGATGTACTTTACAATAAAGGTCTATGACTTTGACATTGTACTTCTGTCATGTAACCTATTTCTGGAGATAAACAATATTTTAAACCCAGACATTATACAACATTGTTCATTAAAACACAAACAAAATATTATATTACTGCAATGCAGGAAGTAATAATTAACTTTAATCAAATTTAAAAAGTGAAAAAAGGCATACCACACTTGATTTGGGACAGTGACATTGTAGACCCTCCGCTGAATTGCTCTCCGTCCTCTCAAAGCTCTTCCCACTGGATCAACTATTCTTAAACGTTCTCGCACTCGCCACCACTGAACTCTGATTCCTCTTCCTCTCAAACTGCCACTAATGTAGGATTCTCCTAAGCCAGGGGTATGTGTAAGAATCTCAGTAATGAGATGATCAAGATCCACATTTGAAATATTATTAAAAGTTCCATAGTCCACAAAGCCTAGTTGTATCCTGTGGTTGTACAGTGTTCGAACATTTACTGACAACATTTGAGATATGGCCATCCAACTAAACCCCAAGTCTCGCATGTCAGTCAGCTGAGTAGCTGGTATGTTGTACCTAAAAGAGTTAGAAACAAAATAACAAATATTTTAACGTCTTTCTTATTTCTTGCATTCATTATCTAGTTTGCCATCTCTTGACTCTTTCAAATGCCATACACATTATGAATAAATTTCTTCCATTTTTATCACTTACCTTGGCCTTCCTCTTTGACATATAGAATGGTATAATGAGCCCATAACATGTGCTTCAGCTTCTGCTCGAAGTGTTAGCTCAGTTGACATCTCCATCAGTGATTGATAAATTCCCTCAAGAAGCGTGCATAATCTTCTCCCAGAAACGTTTTGTTGAACATCATTCATGAGAACTAGAAATGTTGCAATAATGAAAACGTGTTCTTCAAGGTGACGTAGTATAAATTCCAAATTATTTCTACCATTTGCAGTTTGAACAGCTGTCGCAAAACAGTTGAAATAGCTCAGCTGATGCCATTTTGTAAAGGCAGAGAATTCAGAAAAACCTAATCTCTAAACATGACGTTCATAGATTCTATATATTCAAGTTTCATTCAATATATACACATATATATGTGCACTCTGGAATATATATATATATATAAACACCCAGCACGCCCCTGCGGGCGGTTTATCCTTCAAGCTCGGGTCCTCTACCAGAGGCCTGGGAGCTTGAGGGTCCTGCGCAGTATCTTAGCTGTTCCCAGGACTGCGCTCTTCTGGACAGAGATCTCCGATGTTGTTCCCGGGATCTGCTGGAGCCACTCGCCTAGCTTGGGAGTCACCGCACCTAGTGCTCCGATTACCACGGGGACCACCGTTACCTTCACCCTCCACATCCTCTCGAGCTCTTCTCTGAGCCCTTGGTATTTCTCCAGCTTCTCGTGTTCCTTCTTCCTGATATTGCTGTCATTCGGAACCGCTACATCGATCACTACAGCCGTCTTCTTCTGTTTGTCTACCACCACTATGTCCGGTTGGTTAGCCACCACCATTTTGTCCGTCTGCATCTGGAAGTCCCACAGGATCTTAGCTCGGTCATTCTCCATCACCCTTGGGGGCATCTCCCATTTTGACCTCGGGACTTCCAGGTTATACTCGGCACAGATGTTCCTGTACACTATGCCGGCCACTTGGTTATGGCGTTCCATGTATGCCTTGCCTGCTAGCATATATATATATATATAGAAGAGACAGGGAATTTCACAATATGGGAAGTTACAGCACAATTTCTCTAAATGTGTACTTCTTTTCGGTAAGGGTGCTTTACAGCATCCACATTAGCTCAGATAATAAAATACAATCATGACACAGACAGGAAGTGACTTTAACATTCAAGGTTCTGTTCCCAGCCTTCCTTAGATGATGTGAACCATGTCATGGACCTTCTTTGTTGTATTATGCATCCACCTTTTTGCAAATCACTTGTACTTTTTTTTGAACAAATGTAGGGAGAAACAGATCTTTTTTTAGCTTGTGTGATGAATTTAGTTGTTAAACTAGATGTTAGGGTTGTCAAAGGTTAACACGTCTCATGTTACCATCTTGTATTTCGAAAAACCCAACTTCAATGTTTGCCCTACAGAGTCTCACATGGAAACACCAATGAGTCTAGACATTCACAAATTTCATCAGGGCATCTTTAACGTTGTTGAGGTTTAAATTTATAATCCTAAATGCTTATATGCTGATTATATTGCTTTATAAGAAAGGCCCAACTCTGAGTACACTTTGTGCCAAAGTGACAGGAAACAACATGCTTTTGCAAAAGCGTGGTAACTGCATACTTTTGCAGATCATAGGACCAGAAAGTGAAACCAACTAGGCTGTTTGATCGAAACTTAAAGTGTGATGTGACGTAGAGAGCGAGTATATAAGTAACTAGGCTTCCGTTTGTGTTTCAGACCTGGGGTTGTGTGTGTTGTGTTCAGGTCTCCATATCCGGATGTGTAAAATTAAAGATCATTGTTTGAGTTTGACCACTTTGAGCCCTGTGTCGTTTTTGGCAGTAAAGAATCGAAAGAACTGGGATTTAATACTTGGTGCCAGTGACCAGGATTCTTGTGTGGCTGAGGGGACTAATTTGGACCTTAAGGTACGATCTGATATGAGGTGGACAACAGACCGGTCTAAAAGAGTAAAGGTAAGCGCACAACCCTGTTGAAAATTGTGCACAGTGGTTGAATTCTAAATTAGTTGTTCACCAAATTGATGATTGTTACCGTTAAATTGGCTCAGTAGTGGAAGGGTGACATGTCCATGATAATTTTGGGAAACTAGAAATAAATAAAAGGAAAGTTTGGGGATAGTTGAGAAAATGTATTGTGATTAATGGTGGAAGAAAAGAGATATTAGGTTAGGATATTTGGTTAAAGGATGTATCTCTGTATTGATAAGTGGCCGATAATTCGGCTGTGGAATCCAAGCTTTTGTTGTTTTTATGTTATAAAATAAAACTTCAACATTTGATATTTTTAAATTAAAGCACAGTGACATCAGGAGATGCACACGCCTACAGTACAGCCAGGGCTAATCTAAAGAAGGGCATCAAAAAAGCCAAACACCATTACAAAAAGAAGGTAGAAGAACACTTCTCCAACTCCAACCCCCAACGCATGTGGCAAGGACTCCAGAACATCACAGACTACAGGACCACCAAACCCTCCCCCACATCCTCTGATGCCTCCTTCCTCAACGAGCTCAACAACTTTTATGCTCGTTTTGAGCGAGGGAACCCCACAACCACAACCAAAACAGACATGACGCCAGACCACCAACCTCTGACTCTCTCCCCCACCGATGTAGGAGCGGTGCTGAGCAGGATCAGTGTCCACAAGGCTGCAGGTCCTGATGGCATCCCCGGGCGTGTTCTCAGAGCGTGTTCTGGGGAGCTTGCAGGAGTGCTCACAGACATATTCAACCTGTCCTTGGCCCACGCTGTGGTACCGGCCTGCTTCAAATCCACCTCCATCGTCCTGATACCCAAAAAGTCCAACCCATCTAGCCTCAATGACTACCGCCCAGTAGCACTCACCCCCATCATCACTAAGTGCTTAGAGCAGCTGGTCTTAGCACACTTCAAATCCTGTCTCCCCCCCACCCTGGACCCCCACCAATTCGCATACCGCCAGAACAGGAGCACAGAAGCAGTCTCCATCGCACTGCACTCTGTCCTCTCACACCTGGACAACAACAACACCTACGCCAGAATGTTGTTTATAGACTTCAGTTCAGCATTCAATACAATCCACCCCTCACAACTCATCAGGAAACTGACAGACCTGGGCATCAGTTCTCTCATCTGCAAATGGTTACTGGACTTCCTGACCAATCGCCCTCAACATGTCCGACTGGATAACCGCTGCTCATCAACAATCACAATGAACACCGGGGTACCACAAGGCTGTGTGATGAGCCCTTTCCTCTACTCCCTCTTCACCCACGACTGCAGACCTGCTGATGGTTTCAACACCATCATTAAGTTTGCAGATGACACCACGGTGATTGGCCTCATCAGTGACAACGATGAGACCGCCTACAGGGAGGAGGTGGATCGTCTGGCTGAGTGGTGCGACACAAACAACCTGCTGCTTAACACCGAGAAGACCAAGGAGCTCATCGTGGACTACAGGAGGAATGCTGACCCACATCCACCCATCCACATTAAGGGGACGGCTGTGGAGTGTGTGAGCAGCTTCAAGTTCCTGGGAGTCCACATCTCCGAGGATCTCATCTGGACGACCAACTGCTCCAAGCTGGTCAAGAAGGCTCACCAGCGCCTCTTCTTCTTGAGGACTCTGAGGAAGAACCACCTGTCCTCAGACATCCTGGTGAACTTCTATCGCTGCACCATCGAGAGCATCCTGACCAACTGAATAACAGTCTGGTACGGGAACTGCTCTGCCTCGGACCGGAAGGCGTTGCAGAGGGTCATGAAAACTGCCCAACGCATCGCTGGAGCACCACTTCCTGCCATAAAGGACATCTACAGGAAGCGGTGTCTGAAAGGGGCTGGGAAAATCATCAAAGACCCCAGTCACCCATCACATGGACTCTTCACCCTCCTGCCCTCTGGGAGGCGCTACAGGAGCCTCCGGACTAAGACCACCAGGTACCGGAACAGCTTCTTCCCCACAGCTGTCAGACTCCTGAACTCTGCCTCCTGACATCTGACCCACGTTAAACTCATGGACTGAACATACACACACCCACAACCACCTACACACACACACAAACAATGGACAACTGTACCCTCATACACACAATAATAACATAGACTGAACCACCACTCACAACCACTAGCACTTTATATAGCCTCTGTAGAAATTATCCACATATCTCACTTATCTTAACTGCACTACTGTATAGTTCTGTGTAAATAATCATTCTGTACATACAATAATTTTTAATCCTACAACTGTTTATAACTTGCATAGTTCACATTTCTGTATAACTGTATATCTCAGATTTCTGTATAGTTTTTTATTTCATATTCTGTATAGTTTTCATATTTATATCCTGTTCATAGCCTGTACATAGCTTGTACTCACTACAGCCTGTACATATTTATAGCATATTCATAACATACTTCATACCGTGTACATTATAACATACCATAATAGACCCATTTCTGTAATATACTTACATATCTATATTATTGCTAATATATATTGTAATATATCTATATCATGGCTAAAGCACTTCTGGATGGATGCAAACTGCATTTCGTTGCCCTGTACCTGTGACATGTGCAATGACAATAAAGTTGAATTCTATTCTATTCTATATTTTTCTTTAATAATGTTGCTGCAGCAGTTTCAAATACTAAGTATTAGGATGTTATGGTCAAACCACGTAAATTTTCCAAATATGTGTAGAGTAAAATGACCTTTCTCTGATGATGCAAATGCCGTGACCAATAATCAATCAAGATTTGCAACACATTTTTATGGATGAAGTGATTTTCAGTAGTACAAACATCATCTAACTTTTCTTTGCATTCCAGTATAATTGCAGGAAAATGCAGGCTTTATTAAAACTGTGACAATTTAACTTTCAAAAACAGACTTGACATGTTTCCATGAAGACTGCTTCATATATCAACAGCTCTGAAAATCCATTAAAAAAACAGTAATGTAGAACATAATTGCTCTGTTCTCACTCTCTGTGTCTCTAAAAAACCCAGCAAACTGTTAATCACTTCAACAAAATGGGCATAGTTAATGGCTCTTTATCAGCTGCAACACCATGTAGCACCTGGATCCCCAACCTGCAGGCCCTAGGTGTCTGACCTCCAAGCCTTGTTGCCATATGTCCCTCTGAGGTCCTTGTGCAGTAGCAGTACCTGTACTAGTAGTACAAGAAGTAGTGGCAGTAAGAGTACTAGTATTGTGCAACAACCAGGCTTCAAGAGCAGTCACTCTTCTGGCTTACTAATGGTGAAAACATGTCATATGCAGCTGCCACAATCTTAACTGTAAATCAGAAATTTTGATAAGTAAATTGGAAAAGCAGTTTAAAATTCTGGTTTGGCATAGAGTCAGACTTTAGTAATCCTACACTGGGGAAATTCACATGTTACAGCAGCACAAGGGTCAGCAAGAAAAAGTGAAACAGAGATATATTAGAAAAATACACAAATAAATAAGTAGTGCAAAAATTTTAAACAAGGAAAAAACCTATGCAAGAGTAATTACTACTGCAAACTGCTAACTGGTTGTTAGAGACAGTAAATTCACTCAGAGAATATTAGCATGTCAGTATAAAGATGACTGTATCTCCACTTTCAAAACCTTAGATGTCCAATCCATGACCCCAACATGGGGTCATTACACACAGGCTAGAAGTGCAAGTCACTCTTTACTGACACATTGTAAATACGTTTAATGCTGGATTGTGGAAGTTTTTGTACAATGGTTTATCCACAGGCATAATCTCCACTTCTGGATAAAGATCACTCTATCTTCATGCTTCTTAACAAATTAAGCATGTAATGTCTTTATTAAGTTGTTATTTATTAATGCATACATAATAATGTGCTCAGTGACATTAAGGTCCCCTTTCAAGAGTTTGTGTGCTACAAAGTTTTTTTTTCTTTGTTTTAGTTTTTTGGTTTTGCCATCTTCTATTCACAAACCAGTGTTTAAAATGTTAATAATCTTAGGACCAACCCTCCAGCTTGTGATGAATCGATTCAAAAGTGAACCATGTGGTGGCCTTAATACTTTATACAGGCTAAATATTTCCAGAATACTGTTTCTCAATGTAAAACTGTAAATAATCTTTACACAGGATACAACATTTTGTAAACAGCCACCTCAGAACCTGTTGAGTCTCTCCTGTACTGTTAGATGGATGTAAGTCCAGATCTTCATAAGCCGTTCCTCATTACTCCTACTTAAGTAACCAAACAAATAAATTTACTCTTGCAAATTATAAACATTCCAATTGTTCCTTCCAAAAGTAACAAAAACAAAAAACAACAAATGACTCAGCAATGATAAGCAGAGCTACACTGGTGTCCAGTTTGTTTTTATCCTTCATTAGTTGTTAGTGTCAGCAGTAGCATTTGATAAGTATGTCTAAAATATAAATATAAAATCTCTATAAAAGGATTGACTCCTTAAACCTATTCAGCAGTAATATTTAATATGCTTATTTAATAATGTTCTACAAAGAGGTCGATGTGTTTGGGATCTTATTAGATCGCTCAGAAAAGCTGTCACAGCAAAACGTTTTTTTCTTTAATGTTAAGCCACTGAGTCCATCTAAAACATGCTTGTGCATACATCAGGACCGACCTGATACACAGAGTTCTGCTGGAGGATGTTGCTTAGTGGCAAAACATTAGTCTGATTGAGCTTTTTGGTTGTTCAGAACTCACTCAGCCTTTGGAGTTAGTTTTTAGGACATCCTGATAATAATGAATTACATTAGTCCAGCCTAGAAGCAATAATAATATTACTTAAAGATAATAATAACAATAATATTTCAGGTGAATACCTCATGAAGTTCATCAAGAGAATGCAAAGCAGTAATCAAAGCAAAGGGTGATTTTGAAAAATATAACATAAACATAACAAACATATTCGAGTTATTTGATTCTTTTTTGTTTACTACAAAATTACTTATGTGTTAATTTACAGTTTTGGTGCCTTCAGTGACAATCTACAAAATAAAGAAGAACCATTAAATGAAAAGGTGTGTCCAAACTGTTTGTGTGTATTATGTAGAAACGTACCTCTCCACTAGTTTCACATAAGCATGACCTCACAAAATAATTTTTTAATCTAACACACCTAACATTATTTTGTCACTCCAAAACGTACATATCTAAAACACAACAAAATCATCCTGATTCCTGACAGGATTGTGGCATAATATCAGACAGAATCTGACACCTCAGCTCTATAGAGTGGGCAGTCACATTTAAGCAGTTCATTTCAAGTTGCAGATTCAAGCTGCTCTTCATTTCTTTGGCAACCAGATGCCACCAAAGAGGATTGTGTTTAAAAGGTTTGTTTTGCCATCACGCAAAAAAACCCCAACCTCATAACTAGAACTCACTTAAATACAAAGCAAAGCTGGGCTGGAGCCAAAAATTTTGAATTTGAATATTTGAATTCCTAGAAAAACCAAAAAAACCAACAAAAAAAAGGAGCAGCAGTTATTACTAACTTTTAAGTTAAGTCATCTTGCTTTTGAGGATTTTTCTGTCTGTGTGCATCTCTTTAATGCTTCTTTGAGAGCCTGTGGAAACTAGAGGCTGGAGCATAGTTGCCATCAACCAAGCTAGGTCAACCATAAAACTTTGCATATTTTGAATGTGGTTTGGTTAACTTGAATGGCTGAGTGCCTTGTGGATAAGTCACTAAGCAAATTTAATCCATCCATCTTCCTCTGCTCATCCAGGGACTGTCACTAACCAAATTTTTAAGCAGGAGAAAAAAAATCACTTGTAAGGACATGAAATGCTTTATTGACAAAAACAAGACACGCTGCCCCTGTAATCTTTTATTTACAATATTGTATTTGGTTAAAATGTTCTGATGGTTCAAATATTTTATTTTCTTTAGTTGTTGCAAAATAATGTGTGCGCCAGTCTCCAATGAGACATTTACAAGTGTGCAACAATATACTATGTCTACATATTTGCAGGTAAAGAGATAAAAAACAGTAAATAGTTTGACCTTGGTCTAAAGATAAGTCCACACGGTTGCAGGGAATGTGCGAAAGTTGGCTGTTAATTCCCATTATGTGTGGTTAGTGCATATTACTGGTAGTGATGTAGATTAGCCATGATGCTACCGATTAGCAGCTAGAGCTAATTTGCCAGTTCGTGTGGAAACCTCGTGGTGCTGTGGTGGATCTCTACCTGTACTGGGCTGTAATCACAGTGAATTCAGACCTGGGAATCACATCTTCTGTTTATGTTTATTTCATTTATGCTACTGTAAGAAGTATCGGTGTTTTGAGTTTGAAACAAGCCAGGCCACTCACCATAATGCAGTGCGCCTAAGAAAAGCTGTGTGAGACTGTGTACAAGTGTATAAAAATGTACTATGTTTTTATATATTCTAGAAGATACAGATACAGACTCACAAAGCTATGCTGCTTGATTCTTTTTAATCAAAGTGTGTAACATATGACAAGGATTGCATTTTAAAGAATTCTTCATGTGGACATTATCCATGTTTTATTTGTGTAACACAAAGTCACTCATAATGTGATCTCTGTGTTAAATATAGTTGTGTAGTTTGCATCTGCAAACTACACAACAAACTAAGGCTTCATGGGGTCCATACTGCAGTGCTTTCTAGGTCTCGATACTTAAATACATACTAATTGGAAATCTCCACAATTAAAGAAGAATAACAACCGTGTTGCATTATTCTTTTAATCCTGATCTTGCTGAGGGACTGTGTTAAAACTTCTTTAAAGAACTGAATTGTTGTCTTATTAATTGCGTTCATTTGATTGATATTTCAGTTTCATTAAAATTTCTCTCTTGGCTCTTGGCAGAGGTGGAAACATCTTTTTTCCCTCTCCCTTCCGTATTTTCCCTGCTTGGCTTGTACTGTACGTATAATTATGTACACATGTTGTCAGTATTGTGCAACTGGAACCAGATGATGTTTGAAGATTTGTAATTATCTTGCTGATCTTTTTCCAGAATTGAATGATTGTACAACATATATCTTTAGATTCTTAAAAGAACAAGACTTGGGTGCACAGGTACAAATTTATTTGAGATTTTCTCTAATCCACAAGGCACAAAAAATTCTTCAGGCTTAAATATCTACATAGACTCACTTAAATCTTTTAAGAAGTGATGCTAAAGCTTCTACAGAGCCAAGATCAGCTAAAACAGTTGCATGTAAGTACAGGTTATTCTGATGTGTCACCAAGACTGAAGCTGTCACATTCAAATGAACATTGACTGCCTCATCACATCATCTACATCACTACATCTACATCATCAATGTGTGTGTCATTCATAGAAGCTGCTGGGAGAGTTCAAGTAACATAATAATGAGTATACACACTTACTACTTACGTACTTTTTTTTCATTTTAACCTTCGAGTATCAGTTCAAAATGTTTCAGAAATGTTAAAGAAAACAGAAATGTATAAAGAACTTAAAAATAAATCAAAGGAGCAAATTTTAAAATATTTGAGGAAGGATAAAAAGTAAAGACTGTTATTTGTGAAACTTTATATTTTCATCAAACTCTTGGTAAATAAGTGGTTTAAAGAAAAACTGGGCTGTGCTTTTTCCCCCATCAGCTAAGAGAAAAAGACCAAAGAGATCAGCGGGGTCACAAAAAGCAGGAGGTGGGCCGTTGTACTGCTGGCACTGTTGCAGAGGTCACCCTGGCAGCAGCTGATTTCTCCTCCAATGACTGCTGAGAGCTGTGCAGTTTGTGGTTTTGAACAAATCATCTTGGAGGCACAGCCCTTTACTTTAGTAGTTGCTCCTCCTCCTGCGTTCACTGAGAAATCAAAAATTATTCTGCTACAAGTTTGAAAAAAGAATCACTGAATGTTCCTCTAAGCAGAAAAGAACAAACATGCAGAAACGTAATGCTGTAGGCCCATTACCTGCTGCTGAGATGCAGTAGTCCTCAGTTCCATTGCAGGTTAGAGTTTTGGTGCAGTCCTTTTCATCACATTGGAAGCACTTTTTCCCATTTGGAGAGGAGATGCTCCAATCTATAAAGCACAAACATATATGTCATATTTCTTTCATTGATTATTTTATCAACTGCCAAAAAACATCAGATATGCAAATACTGGATTCTTTCTCACTCATCAAGTGAACTTGGTGAGTGAAAAGATAAACAGTCTTAAACCTCATTTTGTAACTTTTTTTACATAATTAATAAAATTTATTTATTTATCACAACAGGAAATACCATTCCACAATACCAAGAATCATGGTGTAAATTACCAGGGACATCCTGAGAGTTGCAAAGATCAGAGGTGCAACACATGATGTTAATTACAGCTTGGGAAAATCCAAGGTTGACTGAGCCATTGAAGCACTGATCAGGTGGAAAACAAGTTCTCCATATACGTTTATATTCCAAACCACCTGAAACCAAAGAGGAACCACTGTAAACTCAGTAAGGTAAAAAAAGAATAGAAGAAGAACTATAAAATAAAATTTTACCCATTTTTGAATTCATTCTGGCTGAACCACACTGAGTATAGGACGAAGGACAATCTATTTTTGTCTCAATGCAGCCTCCAGATGGTCCAGGTATGCAATTATAGCATTTCAATGGGCAGGCTGATAAACCACAAAATATGTTTTTTAAAAAGAGAGTTAAATCAAGTTTTCTTGCATTAACTGTATGGACAAATTATGAAACACTCACTAAAATAAATAGATTCAAACAAAGAGGGCTAACAGTACAATAAATAGTACAATCATTTACAGGAAGTAGACACATTTTTGCTGGGTTGTACATGTTGTAAAAGCAATTTAAAAAAGTTTTATTGAATATTACAGAACTTTCTTTAAAAGCACAGATAACTGAACAAAAACTTGCCTTTAGGGAGCAGCACAATCCCAAGGATCAGCACAAGGACCTGCATCGTGTGATGGTCAGACAGACGTGAATTTTAGTTTAATTTTTGTTCAGGTTATAAGTAATTCCTATTGGAGGGAGTGGTCTCCTCTCTCTGACCACTCCTTAACTTTTCCTTTGACAGTGAAGGAGCCTGACTATCAAAAATGTTTATGTGCACAGCAAATATTAGCCTTTGTTCAATTTGTAAATTATCAATCGTATTGGTAAACATGTTATTTGAAAAGATTTTTGAACTTTTAGATATGCTTCTGAGATCCTATGAAAGCTCGTAAATAATCAGTTTCTAGTTCAAAAGGATGGCTAGTCAAACAATAACACTTTGCATAATTTGAATATGATTTGGTTAACTTCAATGACTAACTAGCTTTGGGAAAAGCCACTAATGAAATGTAATCAGTTAAAATCCAGGTACAAAACTAACTACAAAAATACTGTACAAATATTACTAGTCTACTAGTGGACTAGTTGCATTAAAGGTTGCACTTACTGCTGTCGCTCCTGCATAAAAGTAAATGGGAGGACAGAGACCCCTTCCTCTACACTGGAAATTTTGCACTTGTTCCACAGTTACGACCTGGCTCAAAAGCCACAAAATAAATATGGAAACTAACACCAGAGTTTGACAGGGAAGAGGGTGAAACACACTGGGATTAGCAATGGTTTATGTGGGAGCTCAATGTTTAAAGACGTTTATGATGTCTTTGTAAGCAAACCTATTTCAAAGGTTGATGAGATGCTGAAAGAACTTTATTTCTACATTCATGTTGGTTGTCCTGTTTTTTTTAAATTCATAGATTTTGAATGGTAGCATATGAATAAATTGGCCTAATCAGTTATTCTAAATGTGAATAGAAGTTTATAATGTTTACCAGTTTTTCTCAGTGAGAATAGTGACAGCTGACAGCGGCATGGTCAGTATTTGGCTGGAGCTTTGAAACCATGGTGGAGAGTGCAGGGTGTCCTCTATAGCCGGGGAGCAGAGAGAACAGTGGGTATGTTCCTGACCCTAAACAACATGCAAAAACAATTTACTTTTCACACAATACACGAGAACCGACTTTAGTTTTACCTTATGAGAAAAAGCATTTCTGTAACCTGCTGTGGCCAAATTATCCTCACCAACATACTGACCTCGGTTGTCAGATAGTCCTGCCTCAGGACTGGAAAAATATAGTTTTTAACATGTTTAAATTCTTTGTATCTCGCTCTTTTTAATCTGAACAGGCCCCTAAAATGAGGCAGTGATCATTGTCGGCCTCTCTTGGTCTTTGTTGCCACCGTTCATTTTGAAGCTCAGTTTTTAAAACTTTATGATGTAACTACAGCCAACACATGCAGCAGTAAATTAAAGACTAGACTCGTCGTATTGTGGCTGGATTATCTCAACTGTCCTCGTGATTTAAGTTTGGTCCATTTACAGCACCTGCCATGTGATTCCATTTGTCCCTGACCATCGGGAACCCTCACGTTAACTTACAAAGCTTCGAAGATGTTTGGAGGGTGTGAGTGCAGATCTGTGTCAGTGTACATGCGTATGTGTGTGTGTGTGTGTGTGTGTGTGTGTGTGTGTGTGTGTGTGTGTGTGTGTTCTGTGCACAATCAAGAGACAGTGTCCCTTCACCCAGTTAAGCAAAAGTCAACAATCTTTGATCAACGCGGGTGGCCTTGAATGAGGGGAAAGAGAGTCACAACAAACAGTCTTATTATCTAAAGGACGTGATAGCAGAGCTGTACTCAGAAATCCCTCAATCAGAGCATTGTATATTATTTAATCTTAAAAAAAGGTTAAAAACCCAAATATATTTGCATATATTATAGAGGCCGACAATAGTACTGAAGAGTGACCGTAGAAAACATGGACGACCTAACAGATGTAGCAGCTGCAGTCACGGAGAAACTTTCTTATCTCTAAAATGGCCAAAACAGTTCCTATTTTTATGGCCTGACAGTGTGAAGCCTCCACCTACATCACTGAACTGCTCCACCCTGTTTGACTTCTGTACTCTTCACTCTGTGGCATCTTTAAACAGCTTGGTTCATGTGTGTCCACTGTGCCTTCATCAGCACTGTTTTTGTGTGTCTGTAAATAAGAGTTTTGGGTTGTTGTTGTTGTTTTTTTAAGAAAAAAAACAATGGTAATGAGTGAATTCCTTCTGTGAATGAATGAAACATGAGCAGTATGTAAGTTTTAATAAAGATTTACATGTAAATGCTCTTTACTTCTGTGCCTGTAAACAAACAGTGAATGGATCTGATTATGAAATTATGAACCTGTATCTGCTGTGTGGACAGACTGATCACTGGAGTTGAAGTTTTGTCTCCTGAATCCTACATTTAGGCTCCGTCTCCTACCTGCCAGCCAATCTTTGACAAAAACTTGACTGGATTAGTGAGAACCAGAGAGTCACTGAATGCAACACAGCAGGTGTTCAGCAGATTCCTGTAAATCACATGAGTAGTACAGGAGAGTGACTGAGTACACTTCCTCTTTGTGATGGAGGTGATTTTCTTCTTTATATTGTGTCAGATAAAGTCTGACAGCTTTTCTTGAATTCATTTCATATGATGTCTTTTCACAGATGAAACCAGACAACAGTAAATCAGATGCTTTACACTACCTTCACATGACCTTCATCTGTAACCATTAATCACTTCCTGTTATTCCCAAAGGATCTCTGAAATCCTCAGATACTTTGAATCCATCTCCCAGTTTTCAGGTCAAAGCAGCTTTGAGCAGTAATCAGCAGGATTTTTCTGCTCTTGGCTCTTGAGAGGCTGTCACACTTTCTCCCTCTACCTTATCTTTTCTGCTTGGCTTCTCATGTCTTTGTATAGTCTCGCTTATTCTCTAACCCTAAGAGAGTCTCCCAGACTTGTTCTCTAAAAACCTGAAGAAGAATTATAGATTTGATCAACTGGTCCCTTAACGAAACCGACACCCTCCTGAGCTTGGGAGATCCCGTCCTTGTCCTGCAGAGACGTTTGCTGCCGGATACTCGTCGGTCGCATCGCATGTCTGGCAACAATCTCGATGGAGGACATTGAATGACATCTACCAATTTGGAACCACGATAACAGAGTTCTGGCTGATTGGAGGTGGCTCGGACCTGGCTTATCGAAGAACAAGAAGCAGCTACAGCTGTTCAAAATCCCACAAGGCTGGCTGACATGATAGACAATGGGCAGGGCTGTGAGCACTCAGACTGTGTTTATTGAACACTATATGGATAAGATGTTGGAGAAGAACAATGGGAATTGAGAGACCTGGTGACCAGTGACAGACATTAGACCAACTGTAAAACTGGATGCAGTTTGTTCGCACTAACCAGAACAACAACCATCTTCATCTCATGCAGCCCACCTGGTGCCAGCTGGATGCTCAAGGCAAAAGCTGATGGGAATAACAAATTCCCCCTTAGATAATAAGACTGTTTGTTGTGACTTTCTTTCCCCTCATTCAAAGGCCACCATCAGGAGCTCACAGTCAGCCATGAGTGAAGGTGTCCTCATGGTTCAGCTGTGTTCACAGTAACAGTCCATGAATCCTCTGATGATCACACTTAACCTGTCAGCCCGTCACAAATAATCTAGTTATTGTTATTCTGTGTGACTGATAACACAGATTTAATTTACAGCTCTGAACACAATAAATAAACAGATAAACCGCAACCAGCATCTGTCTCTGCAGCCTCTGCTGTGCTGCACTAAACACACTGTGGACAGGATTTTGGTGTTTTCATAGTTGAAAATGATAAAAACTGCTGACCTGTCGGACCAGCTGGAGTCTGAGCTGGAGTCAGTCACAAACAGGTTGAACAGGATGTGTTCTGTGCAGCACTTGCATGTAAAACAGAAGCAAAGCTGTTCCTGTGAAATGAAACTGAAAGCCTCTCTGAGCGTCTCCGTGTAGAAAATGGAGGCTGAGCTCAGTCAGATCACTCAGCCTGCAGACAAATGGAGGAGTGTTTGAGACGTGCAGATAAACAGTCACAGCTTTGTGTCGGCCTCTGAGGGCTCAGGGATCAAGTGCATGACGCCTCTCTGCACACACTTTGAGTCCTTATTCATATTTTCTATAAGTCCTCATCTCTGTGGACCTGAGGGATTACCCACAGTTCATAGTGCTGTGATGTTCAAAGCATTAAGAACAAGGACGGAAATAAATAAATAACCAAACTGAAGGTTCAGAGGAATGTAGCTCATCTAAAAATCTGTAAAAAGGTTTTTGTTAATGAACAGAAAATGTATTTTCTTTTATTTCTATAAACATTGAAAAACAGGAATTTTCTGTCATTTAATTGTTTTTCTGTTACTTCATTCATTTGGTTTTGTATGAGTGGTCATGGCAGAGAAGTTCCTCCTTCACATTCTGCAAAAACTTCCATTTGGCCGATGTGGATTCTTTGCTGGGCCGATTCTGGGCCCCGGGCCTTATGTTTGACACTCCTGCACTCAACCGTTTACAGGTTTGGAAACTAATTACAGAAAAGACAAAAGAATCGAACTCTGAAAATGAAGCGAATGACATCAATTTTAAATGTGAGCATAATTTCACCTAAAAGGCTTTTTATGTCTCATTTTCAGGCTCTGGTTGTTTGAGGCTGTTTGAGGCTCAGTTATAGACGATGATGCTTGAATTCAAACAGGCAGACAACATGAAAGATGAGGAAATCCCTGAGCACTGTGCAGAGGACTCTGAGGATCCTCAGCCGTCACTGTGACACGTGGCTGTATGTGCACATCTTTACTTTTAATAAGATGTTTCAACATTCAGACATGAATCTAACACAGTAACAGCTGCCTTTGTTTCAGATCCAGCAGAGAAGAAGCTCATCCCAGTTCACTGACAGAGACAAAGTTTTGGTGCTGTGATAACGACTCTGAGCCGATGACTCACTCTGATAACTCTGATAACATCTCCCTCCAAGTAATAACCTCCCAGCAGCAACTGCCACAGGCAAATGGGCATGAGGCAGGATAGTTTCACTTCCTGCAGTTACAGTGAAACAGTCTTTGTAATTCACATCTGTGTGACTCGTTTAAGTTTTTTGTCCTGACAGTGAAACTCTTACAGATACACATGTGATGCTGCTGCACATGTTAGTAAATCTGTCTCTAAATCTTCTTTAAAATTTCAGCCTTTGTAGTGAACACATGTTTCTCAAACACCAGGGTCAGAACACACTGTGGAAAAGTAAGATGCACATTTTGTAGTCCATCTTCTGGTCATTGTCGTTTTTACCCTGTGGATATCCAGCATCACGTTGTTAATGAGAGAGAGTGTAAGCTCATTCTCAGCACACGGCTCTGTTACTTTCCTAACTCCTTATCAGTTCCCCTAGCAACCTTTCCTTCACTGGACTTTCGGACTGTTTATTAAAAAAGGTTGAAGGTTTGATTATAGCTGTTCAAACTGATTTCCTGTTCCTTGTATATTTGTCACACTTACATGTTTCAGATCAGGAACATGTAGGTTTGGATTTGTTCCCTTAATAACAAACTCCTCCATTTACAAACTTCAGTTTGTATTTTCTTTGTCTAATATTTTAATGTGTTTGATCTGAAACATTTAAGTGTGACAAACATACAAAAACCAGGAAACCAGGAAGTAAACAAACACTGTTTCACCTCTGTATGTGTTTGTTTCCATCTTATGTTCTATTATGTTGTTTGTTTGAAACTTGTGATCAGTATTTTAAAGCTGTTAAACTGAAATCAAACACATAAACTACAAACTGGTCAGACATTAGAAAGGAATTGTTCCTCTGAGTATTTAAACCTGCTGTTGTGTTGCTTTTGTGCGCTGGTGTCACTGATGGCTGCTGCTGCTGTGACAACAGACACACAAATAGTTTGATGTCATCAGATATCACTCTGGATACACTGAGAGAAAAGCTGATTTACTTTAACACTCCAACACTGTTATTATGTCCTACAGTCTGAGTGTGTAACAGCACTGCCCCCGTGTGGTCAAACTGGGGCATTGCACATGATAATTCTAATCCACCAACATTTTTAGACCTCCACACACATCTGACCCTGATTCAGTGGAGACTTTAGAAACTTCCATGTTTCTATAGAAACTTCAGTGTTTCCAAAGTCTATTTCCTTTCTTATGATAATTTTAATTACTATTATTTGTTTTTGTTATTTTATGTGTCATAATCTTTTATTTTGTAGTTGTTTCAAAATGTTTTTTCTTTGTATCTGTACTTTGTAAACTAATGAGGGATCAAAAATGCTGTAAAAATGAATAAAAAGCTCAAACATAGACCCTCCTGTATGTACTCAGGTCTGTAAAGCCCAGCAATGACACCTGGTGGCAGAGAGGTTAACTGCAGTCACGTGACCGTCCTCCTTTTGCTGTTCAGTATGGTGTTATTTTTGTTCCACTATTCTGAGGGCACAGGAAAAAAAACATTTGAGTGCATGTAAAAAAAAAAAAAAATATGTGTTGCATTTTGAGGAGAGATTTATTTTGAGCGAAGAAAATTCATTGCTGCGTGCAAAAAATGTATTTCAGTGTTTGCTATTATCCATATACACACACAATAACAGCCCACATCGCTCAGTTTTTGCATTTGCTCTTGCTCAGATCTCTGCGGACCTGCTCGCAATGTGTTGCTTGCACTCTCAGCAGCTGTGTCCCAAAACGTCGGCTGCATCCACCGGAGGCTGCATTTGAAGGCCGATTAAGTTACAGTCAGGCGACGAAGGCTGTCCCAATTCATCGACTCCTTCAAATGCGTCCTTCACTTCCCTGAAATTGAAGGATGGGTCGGGTGTGTCCTTCGTGGCCCACCATATCCCAGAATTCATAGCGCGGCCCAGCCAAATTTCAGCTGCCAACACTGGCGGCCGCTACTAAGTTTTAAAATTACTCTTATTAATCTTTCTGGGTCACAAAATAAACTTCTGACATATTTTCAGGCAAGAAAGTAGCCGTGTAAATTTCAAATATCTGGTTTATCGAGACATCACATATTTACAAAAGTGCGCTGATGTTTTCGGAGACATCTGTTACCCACCAGCTCGATAGGGCTTTAGAGCGTGATGTCACAGGAGGGGGTGTGGTCACGATTTTTAGTCGAGCTGCCATGTTAGTAGGCCAAGCAAAGGGCTACAGGAGCGAAAGCAGATGGAAACATCAGCTATGGCTTGTACTTGCTGTGTTGTCGATTGCAGTGTTAGTTCGCACGATAGGGAAAGGAATAAGCTGGATAATGGGCTCTATTTTTACCACTTCCCCTCCTGGAAGCAACGTGAGGGATCTCATGTATCTGATGTTACCAAACGAAGATGTCAGGCTTGGGGAGCAGCGGTGAGACGAGCTGATATCAAGTTCTCTGTCATCATTTTTTGTTGGTGTGCTCTCCACATTTTCATTCCGATAAGTTCTAAAGAAATTCGTATTGCTCTTTAAAGGCTTTTAGTTTTATTTTCAATGCGCTGAGGTCATAGAAAATTAGAACAAACAGCCTATCGTCTCTTGGCATCCAGGCGCAATCGGTCTCGATACAGCCCTTTGTCTTTTGTGCTGATTTTAAGCGTGGTTCTGGCAGACCTGCTTCCAACACAGTGTGTTTGTTTTGATTTGTGGCTTTCTAACATGGCGTTCTCACCTGCTTGTTTTTATTAAGACATACATGTACACTATTTTTATTAATAGAGATTTCGCTACTGAGGTTAAAAATGATATATAAGTCACTTAGATCCCTTCTAAATGTTAATGTTTGGTTTATTTCAGTGTTTTATTTGTTCCTGAGTAAATCGGTTTGGCTGTGATTAAAGTTAAGCTTCATAACATATTACTCACAGTTAAATTAAGAGGGGACGGCAGTAAAACTCCGGACATGTGACATCATCAAGTACGCAGGTGTTCCAAATGTAGAAATCGTGAGTCTGTGCTTGCAGTCTCGGCAAGTCCGTACTCCCGTGCGTTCTCGGCAAGTCCGGTCTCGCCGAGAACGTGAGTACGTACTCGCGTACTTAGAATTGAGAAAGGGCCATAGTCTCCCCAGCGACTATGTCATAGGTGTCCAACACTTTTTCTATGTTTGAACTTAATGTGACCACTAGAGGGAGGTGTGTGCCTGTTAGTGTCATAAACCAGCTGTGTGCAGCAGGCAGGATTGGACCCAAAGACTGTAGACTGGCAGATGAAACTGAAGTTAAATACAGCTTTATTACTGAATCACCAAACATTTAAGATTAAGGAAATCACAGTAAGGAAATCTCTGAGAAACACAAAACTAAACACAAGGAGGAACTCACTGCCATGAGGGAGGACGCAACGCTGGGCAGAGGAAAACAGAGGGTTTAAATACATAAAGAAAGATGAGGAAAAAGGAGCTGGGACTAATGGGACCTGATGAGACAGGGAGGAAAGCAAACTGAAAACACTAACCCAGGACACAGACTGTCAAACTAAAACAGGAAACATGGTGAGATGTAGACTGTGACAACCGGACATGGAACATGTAGACATGAAACATACGAACAACTGGGGAGACTGGGTGGAACATGAGAAGAGGGACACAGGAACAGGAAAGGGGGACAGAACACAGAGACCTCTATGAGGACAAAGGAGAGCGAGAGGGGAACACAAGAGCAAGGGAAAGAACAAGGGAGCATGAGAGGGAGAGATGACGTGATGGGGGAACATAGATAAACATGATAGGTGGGGAAAACAGAATGAAACACAAGGAGGGAAACAAGAAACAAACACACATAAACAGACACACGGATCGACACAGAGACAAAGACACAAGGGAAACCTACCAAGGAGCTAAACTGATCACAAGTAAACTCAGAGAGGTAATAAGAATGAACTCAAAATTAAACAATAAACTACAATAATAATAATAATAATAATACATTAGACACCAAAACACAAGAAAGCGCTGAGTCAAAAGAACCCAGAACCATGACAGCTGTATGTAGAACAAGCGTGAGCACCTGTGTTCTCATTATGCTATAAACCAAAACCTGATACATGAATGAATAAATCATTTAATTATAAAACAAAGGTTTTATTGAAGTGACGTGTGGAGGAGCTCAGCATCTTCACTCAGCCTTCCAGATAATGTGGTGAAGTTATTTCAGTGTAAAACAGGAAGTGGTTCAAACAGAGAACAGAGTTCTTCCTCTTCAGCTGAAAGCTCTGAATAGAAACTTAAATGACAGCAAACAGCTGCTCTCTGGATTTGTATACTGTGGGTTCAGTCCCAGTGGAAACCCTGTTTGCTTAGTGTGGGCGACACACAGCCCACAATAGGGGCTCCTCACAGGGGCACATCTGGAGCCCACAGTATGAGTAACGTATGTGTCCTGCTTTTCACATCAGTACTGGGCCCACTGTGGGCTGTGTCAGTCTGCATCTGCTCACAGTGGCTCCACATGAGGCCCAAAAGCGCAGGAGGCCACACAGCAAGCTGGAACATAAACTGGTCATATCGCATAATCCAACTCAGCAGTGGAGAAATACTTTTACTTTGAAGGATTTTACACTTTTCTCTTAGATATCATCAATCCCACCTTCCAAGATTAGGTACCAAACCCCAAGAGCACCTGATGCGTTGAAGGTGTGGAAGATGAGAGCAGCTGACCTGAAAGAGAAGATAATGGCTGAGCTGGAAACCTGGACCCTCTGTATAAAACTACCCAGACTACATGAAGTACCCTCTGAAAGTCTACTAGATGATGTGAATGAAGCATCACTGACAATACATGCTGTGACCATCACTGAAACCCACCAGCTGATCTACACTATGGCAGCAGTGATCAGTGAGATGCTTGGCTACAAGATGAACAGCCACAAGGAGCAGTACCCTCCATGGAGAAGGAGACTAGAGGCCAAGATCAAGGTAGCACGGAGGGAAGGTAGACAAGTATCAGAGCTGCAGAAAGGTGTGAAGAAGTACAGCAAGTTGTCCATACCTGAGGCCTTGGAAACTGCTACTCACAGCCTTGGACAGTCACCAAGAGGTATACCACAGAGAGAGAAACCAGGAGAATAAACCAGCTGTACTCTGTCATGTAATTAATATCCTTAGTATCCTTATTTTCTTATTATATTGTTTTATGTACTTTAATAATGAAGGCTTGTAGAGCAAGGCCACTTTTGACTCACAAACTGAGCTCAGTAAGTAAGCCTGCAGTGCGAGAGTGAAGAGTGAAGATCAATTCAATTCAATCAAACCTTTATTTATCACATGCAATATTTACACCTGCAGCGAAATTGGATTTCGGACAATACAGACATGACATAGGAAGACAGGCCGGAGACGGGTAGTAATTTGGAAAAAACAATGAAATGTACAATACAATGGGCAAGTGGAGGAGGAAAAAAAAAGCGACCTCTACTCATGCTGGGCTCCTTGTGGGAGGTCAGCATGAGAAGAGAAAACAAAAAAACTCCTCTGCACAGAGAGCACACATATTTACATCACAACAGCATAAACCACATGACAAGCAACGAGGAACAAGTAACAAGGAACTGTCGAAACACAGTCTGTAATCAGGGTGAGAATTTGTTATGTTCAGCTCCAGCCTTGAGGCCACAGCTGGCGCCGAAATGATGGTGGTTTTCCTTTAGTGCGAGCAACTGCATGTCAATTTCACACTTGGTACAACAGTCTGTGACTGGTCTCTCAATTGGAGAGCTGTGAGCTTCTCCGAGTTGGTATCAATTTTGCACTCAAAGATCTTAGTCTGAGTGCTCACGACAGCCTCGAGCTTCTCCAAGATCCGTGCTGTGTTCAATGAGCCCATTTTGAGAAGTTTTAATCCCAGTGGGCAGCCTTGTGGGGGTTTGAACAGCCGACTCCACTTTCTTTAATCTTCGACAAGCCAGGGCCAAGTCAGCTCCGATCAGCAAGAACCCTGTTATCATGGTTCTGAACAGGTAGATGTCTTCAATGTCCTCGATTGACAGTCCCGCCAGGCACACGACCCTCCAGTTCCACCCATCCATCATGTACCGGCAGGGAATGTCCTTCCAGGACACTCAGGCTCACCTGAGCCCAGGCTTCTTGTTGAGAAGAGGGTGTCAATTGCATTCAGGGACAAGTTCATCAAATTCATAATTCCTCTTTAGGTTTTAGAGAACAGACTGTGAGAGAGTTCCAGGGAAAGAGTAGAAAAGTAGAAAAGTAGACGAGACTAGACAAGGACACTGAGAAGCCAAGCAGGAAACTAACTCTCTGGATCAATAATCAAGTTGATGAAGCTGTTCGCTCATTTTCTCTGACTCGCTGTTTGGAGCTCAACATGTCAGAGTGACGTCCTGTCCAGACTCTGCTGGGATGGTTTTCTGGACTGAAACAAGAAACAACACAGAGCAGAGAGGTTAAAGGTCAAAGTACAACTGTTCACTTCTACAGCAGCCAATCAGAAACACACAATAAAAGATTGTCTTCTGTTATTAGATGATGATCTTTGATTGTGTCTCTTCTTGTGTCAGCTGCTCCCTTCAGGCGTCACCACAGCGAGTCTTCTCCTCCTCCTCACCTGATCCCGAGCATCTTCATCAGGGCTGATTTGTGACAGAAGGACAGCAGCAAGAGTGAAAGGGAAGGTTTAAAGATGGCAGTGAGCTGCTGTGATGTTTGCTTTGGAGACTCTGACACAAAGACAGGAGGCCGAGCTGAACATGTTCAGATTTTCATTGAGAGCAGAAAGGACGAGATTATGAACGAGTTGATCAGAGGGAAGCTCAGGCTGAGAGGTTTGGAGACAAAGTTCATGAGAAAGACTGAGATGGATGAAAAACATCATCTGAAACCATTTTGTGAACAAACAAAAACAAATCTTTAGTTTTAGAATCTGTTAGTTTGATCAAATGTTGTTGATGGACGAGTTCATTGAGACTCTGGACGTCTGTCAGACTGAGTCACTGCTTTTATTGGAACAGCTGTACTGATGCTCCTAAATCTGGCCTCTGACACAAACCTCCAAACAGTAAGAATGAAAAAAGAATAAAACCATTAAAAACTCTTCAAGCAATAAATAATCAAACCTGAAAAAGAAGAAAATCATCTGGAAACTAAACTGAACTAAACACAAAAAGTCCAAATGGAATAAAAACTAATGAGAAAATACAAAACTACAATAACTCTGTTGCACAAACAACAACATGTGCTGATAATAAGTGAACATAATGTGTGAGAGAAAGCAGCCTCTCATTATAAGACACTGTGAGTCTCTGCATGCTGCCTTTATGGAGCTACAGCTGTTTGTATACACTGAACAAAAAGCTTTGTAGCTGTATACTGACTCCTGACACTACAACACATCACACTGACACACACATTACACTTCTTTGTGTCTGTGCTGCAAACTGCACCAACACACACAGACTCCACCCAGCTTTGTGTCGATCGCAACACTGAACGAATCAGAAACTAATTCTTAGAGAAATATTATCAGCATGTAAACCAGACTGAGACTCTTTATCTCAGAAATAAACTCAGTTTAGTTTCTAACAGTTAAATCTGACCTGCAGAGACGAACAGGACAAACATCAGCGTGGAGCAGAGCGACGCAGTTACAGCAGACATGTCCGTGTTCTCTGTTTCTGCTGATCTGACTCTTAGTTTGTTCTAAATGTCTGAGTCTGTTGGTGTTTTCACTCAATAACTGAACCTGAGTTTAAACCTGAACACATCAGATCAAATTTAAGGTTTAAATAAAGATCAAAATCTTTTTTTCGGCCGTTCGGTCAATCTCAAAATGTCCGACTCATCTGTTAAGGAAGTTGAGCCACGTTACATTGTGACGTGTTACATTGTGACGTGTTATGTTGGACTGTAGAATGATCATAAAGTGGGTCAGAAAATATACTCATATATATATGTATATACTCATTTAGTGTATATAAAGTTCTCTGTGTTTTGCACAGTCAAGGAGCGTATCAGGTCACATTCCACTGCGTGTTATATCTGTATAACCATGCATGTGACAAATAAAGAATCTTGAATCTTGAAAAAAGAGGTGAAAAAATTATTTACAAAATATAAAATATATGAAATCTAAAGCAGGTCTGAGTGTTTAACAGGTTCAGTTGTTGATGGATCTCAACAGAACAACACAAACATAACCTATCTCATCATCATAATCAGCTACACACTAAAGACCATCATCAGCCAAAGGACTTCAAAAAGAGTTCACTGTATAAAAATGTATATTGTACTATGGAGGTGGCAACATTTAGCTGTAGCCTCCATAAAACCACAGCTGTTCCTGAGAACTTTCACCACCTTTGTGAGGAACAAAGAAGCAGCAGAACGAACAGCATCAAATATTTTCAGAAGAGTAGAGGAGAGTAACTGAGTACACTTCTCCTTGTGATGGAGGTGATTTTCTTCTTTATATCGTGTCAGATAAAGTCTGACAGCTTTTGAACTGTTTTATCACAATGAAATGTAAACAGATGAATAAGAAACTAATTCTTAGAGAAATATTATCAGCATGTAAACCAGACTGAGACTCTTTATCTCAGAAATAAACTCAGTTTAGTTTCTAACAGTTAAATCTGACCTGCAGAGACGAACAGGACAAACATCAGCGTGGAGCAGAGTGACGCAGTTACAGCAGACATGTCCGTGTTCTCTGTTTCTGCTCATCTGACTCTTAGTTTGTTCTAAATGTCTGAGTCTGTTGGTGTTTTCACTCAATAACTGAACCTGAGTTTAAACCTGAACACATCAGATTAATTTAAGGTTTAAATAAAGCTAAAAGTCACTGAGTGTTAGAACAGATCTGGGAGTTGCGTTGGAGTGACGTTTGATACTTGACATTTTTGTGAGAAATTGTTAACCGAACTGTAACCATGACAACTGAAGCTTTTTACCTAAATGACTGAAAATGATTTTAGAAAAAGACAGCAAACACTTACTGTTGTTCTTAAGAGATCTGTTAAATCCTCAACACTCGTGTGATCATCAGGATGGAACAAAAATCCATATAAAGATAAAAACTGTGAGGCTGGTGTAATCCACCTGCTTTCTCTGTAGGTCAGAAGGAAACTGCTTACGGTTTATTCAACACAAGCAATATTTAAAAAGCAAACGATTCAAAGATAAAAGAAAAAATGTAACAAATCTCTGGGTGGACTCCACTCTGTACCAAAAAACTGAACAAACATACTAACAGTTCCCCTTTGACATCCTATTACAGGCACACATTTTGACATACCAATTAACACATCTCTCAGATGTGTTAAAGTACAAGGAACTGAACATGTAGAGACAACCTACACTCTGTCTCACTGAAGTGAGATAAACTTGTTCTAATGAATAAAGTCAAAGGTCATGACCTCCTGTGTGGCTGTTCTGGAGAACTTTGTCCACCTTTGATTGTGTTTAAGTTGTGTTGGAGCCACAGAGAGCAAATCTTTGTTCTTTATGAAGAAGCAGTGAGGCTGTTTGGACTTTCCTATGAAACATCAGTGCAGTAATCTCTCAGTACATCTGTTTACAGTGAGGGACAAAGAAGCAGCACAAACAGAGAAAACATGGAAAAGACGAGCAGCAGCAAATAGTCTGCAGGGAGAGAGAGCATGCAGCTGCTGCAGCACTTCCTGGAAATCACATGACTTTATAGTCTTCAGTTATTGATCTGATTATTTGTTCTTTTGTGATTTTGAGGATTTTGTGTAGGTCTGTAGGTCCAAAAGAAACTACTGAAGGTTCCTTAAGTACACAAGCATTTTTTTTTTTAAAAGTAAACAATTCAAAGATAAAAGAAAAAATGTAAGTTCATCTGTGGGAGAACTCCACTCTGTACCAAACAGCGGAACAAAGTACTAATATTTCCCCTTTTACTTCTTCTTTCAACAGACACACCTATGACATGTGTAGAGACAAATGTCCACTCTGTCTCAGTGAACTGAGGTAATCTTGGTCTAATGAATAAAGTCAAAGGTCATGACCTCCAGTACAGCTGTTCTGGAGAACTTTGTCCACCTTTGATTAACTTAACATTAATAATCTATTATTTACTGAATAATATGTAGAATATAAAGCAGAAGCTGTGGGATGACTTACTGTAGTCAGGAGTTCAGGAGAATCCTCAGAGTTTCTGCTCCTCATCATGATGGAAACATGAAAACATGTTGATGCTCTTTGAGCTGGAATCAGTCCAAAGCAGCCGTGAGTGTGAACCAACAGACATCATTATAATAACTCTGACATGAATCCTGATAGAAATCCTGCTCACTGACCTCTCTGACTGCAACTCTGTCACTGACACATCTGCCAACATCTGTTCCTGTAACAGCTCAGAGGAGTTCAGCACTTTCTCTCTGATTATTATCAGAAAAGTCAACATGACTGTGAATGTTTCTTAACAGAGCAATAAACCAATCAGTTTAAAGTGATATAATATGATATACAACTATCACTGAAACAGCAAACTTTGTAAATAAACAAACAACACTTCTCATTCTCTAAACGTTTGGCCACAGCTGTAGATTACACTATCAGTGCTTGTTCACTCTTGACAATAATTACATTTCTAAATTCTCTTTGTGCATTTACAGGTAGACAATATGTAACATTTTATCTAAATGACTGCTTTGTCTTTGAAAAGGTGAAGAGCTTGAGGCCAGTGACAGTCCAGTTCTACTCCAAGTACATCCTTACGGTGGCTCACAGGACAAGGCCACATTCCTGTCCTGCCAGAAGAGAAGAGTAACTTCATAGTCTTCAGTTCAACCACACCTGTCATATTCCATATGACAGGGACCTCAAACTCCAGTCCTCGAGTGCTGGTGTCATGCAACTTTTCCATGTGTCCCTGGTGCAACACACCTGAATACAATTAGTAGGCCATTAGCAAGAGTATAGAACTTGACTGCATGCTGAGGTGGCAACCTCTAACCCTACTCAAGTAAATTTAAGTAAATGTATGTATTTGGAAACATATACTTCTAAAATACTTTTATTGCACCATGTTCATTCACTCATGAGCTGCTGTAACATGAATATAATGGCTGAATTGCCAACTCAGCATGCAGTCAAGTTCTATAGTCTTGCTAATGACCTACTAGGTGTGTTGCAACAGGGACACATGGAAAAGTTGCAGGACAGCGGCCCTCGAGGACTGGAGTTTGAGACCCCTGCCGTATGGTGTTCATGCAGTTTTCTACCCCACAGTTACAGCATGTCTGACTGCCTGTTCAGCATATGCAAAAATATATGATGAGTTTAAGCATGTGATGACTAAGGCCTTCCATTATGGTGTTTGTCATCACATGTCACAGACATCTGGATGATCATTTGGAATAAACTAAAAACTTGTTACTTCATCTTTTATCTTTATTATTATTATTGTTCTTATTTTACATTTTTCATTGTTAGGCATTGGGTTTATTTATAGTAGTCCTTTCCAACTTCTTTCCCTCTTCCATGTTACTGTGTCAGCATCTATTTGGGGTTGGGAGTGGAACAGGAAGTAAGGAACAGAAAGTGCCATTAAAACCAGGAGAGGTTCTTATATTTCAGAAGAAGGGATTAATTCAAAAGAAATGACCTCAATGCCATATTTTATTTAGGAACCCTAGAGAGCACTTTGCAAAATAACACATTCTTATAATTTCACCCTCAGATGAGCCAAGCTACGACTGTCAGGGAAGGTGATGTAGGTACAGAGCATGTGAGAGTGGTTAAGTTAATGTCTCTTGTCTAGATGAAGGCACAAGAGGGATCAATGGCACGGCGTAGAGATTCAGTATCTTCAGTCTTCAGTGGACACTCCATTTCTGGCACAAAACACCTGTAAAAGACGGTCGATTTAGGAGGTGACCCGACAACTTCAGCCTGTCAAACATAGCAATGGAGCAGTATGTTTAAAAAACAACAACAACTAATTAAGCATGCACTCAGTACCCTAAGAATTATTATGATAGTTAAACACAGTGATAGTCACATATTATATCACTTCAAACAGAGGTGATCCAGTAATGCTGCACTAATGAATTAGACTAACTACTCACTTTAGCTAAAGTTATTAAGTTAGCTAAAGAGTTGGGATGCTGTGTAAGACATAAATAAAGCTAAAATACAAAGGTTTGGACACTGTTTTGCCTGTTTCCCTACTGTAGGGGTCTCTGCAAGCATACAGGGCTCTGACAGGGTACAAGATGACAACTTTGGAATTCTACTAGAAACAGTCGATCATATTTGTCAAAGCTGAATCCAGGGCAAACTACGCTAAATTAGCGTTTTTAGCTAACAGCTACAATAAGCATAAAGGTTACTGTACGGCTATCAATTGTTAACATGACGCTTGTTCTTATACATGTAATACATTTATTACCAACCTGAGAGTTTATCCGCTGGTCATTCGACATGACGAATGACTTCTGAAGTCTTAATTCAGCTCAAGACGCTGTAGATTCCCGTCAGTAAACACGTTCGGTCTGCTAGTAAAACGTAGTTCTATTAATCTGCGCTTGAACCGGAACCGGATGTAAGTCCCAAAAAAGTGAATTTTGGAACTGAAATTGAATTGTAGAACTGAAACTGAATGGTGAGAAGTGAATCTGAAATTATTCGAGAGCTGAATTTTTAAAGGATAAAATGCAGTTTCAAAGCAAATCAATTCATTTTCAAACCATAAATTCAATTTCAAATGAGACTAATTCAAATTCAGTTTTCAAAAGCCTTCATTCAAGTTACAATTCAGATTCAATCCGAGTAATTCAAATTCAAATTTAACTTATTCAAATTCAGTTTCTGATGGCACAGATTTCTGCCCATACACCTGTAACATTCAGTAGTCGCCTCATTGTTCTGACACACACAACAAAACTATTGACTACACACTAACTACACAAGATTTGCGCTAAACGTCGCAAATCTCTTACATCTCAAAACACCGCCATCACTCCTAAAACTTCCTTCCATTTCTTAACAACTAAATGCCACGTTGCTATATAATTTTTGATTGGTCAACATGGTACATTTTTCGACCAATAGGAAAGGGTGGAGGGTTTTTTTTGTTTTTGTTTTTGCTTAAAGGCGGAGAGTGTTTCGAGCGTTTTGGTCATATTTGGCGATGCTTCATCTCTTGTTTTGCGTTTGTTTGGGAGCCCCGTCAAAAACCTGTCCATTATGGTAGCAGTGTCCAAGCTTTCTTTTTTTTTCATACCGCGCTCCCCCTGCAATGACTCTGCACCCCCCCTAGGGGGCAGGCCCCACACTTTGGGAACCTCTGACTTAATGAATGAATGCCTAAGTTGGGCTTTAATATGCCTTAGACTTACTGACCTTCTTTGAATCAGCATCACTATAGTCCGAAGGGCAAGTTACACAAAAATAGTATTCTCTGCCAACAGGTTTAGAAGACACAAATATGTTGAAGCATAACAGAAGCAAAGAAAGCAACATGTACGAGCAGGTGGCAAACACAAGTTCATGATGTATTTGTACAACACATGTCTCCGCAAGAGCTTCAGTGTTTACTGGAATGGATTCTGAAACACTAACAGAGCTTTTATCTATCTGTTACGTCAGTCAAATTTACCCAGATAGTCTTGGTTGAGATCTGGTGACTGTGAAAGCCATGGTATATGATCACACCATTTTCATAATCAACTATTCAGTGACCCCTCTTCAAATACTTTGTCACAGGACAAACATAATCTCTCATGGCAACTTTGTAATCATTTTGCGACTCTTTTGCCTTTCACATGTGGACCCTAACATGGTAGCAAAGTGCAACAATGTCTCTCTGTAGGGGGTCAAGAGTTTAGGGTATGCCTTTAATTTTTTCCCTGTCTGTAAATGACAGTACAATGGCATTAATAATCCTTCACATTTTACCAGTATAAATGTAAAACAATTACATGGGGGCAACATAAAAGACTCCTCTTATGACTAGTCAGTCTGCCCCAGGGCAGCTATGGCTACAACTGTAGCTTGTCTCCACCAGTGTGTGATGTGAGAGTGAATGAATAGTGAAATTGAACAGCGCTTTGAGGGCCCCGAAAAGCGCTATATAAATGCAGTCCATTATAGTCATTACACATCATAATAACGCAGAAGAAAAGAAAGCAATTCATTCTCAATTGCTGTTGATTTCGGGGGATTTTCCGACCTGTTTTGGTTCAAAAGAGCCAAAGGAAAATCATCATCAATGTTGGAGTAAAAACTAGATGCTTTTATAATTCAGACTCAACAGAAATCTGCTGCGTTACCCACATGAACTCTCCAAGCCCCAGGAACCACCCCTCCTCTTTTCACACCGGATGCGATTAGTCACACATATGGAATCCATTAGACACTTCCGGAGTACCCCCCTCCCCTCACCGGATGCGATTCGTCGCGCTTATGGATCATATTACACACATCTGGATTCGATTAGACACTTCCGGAGTACTTCCGGTAGGGTCAAAAGGTCAAGGCTGGGGCCATCAATCAAATTTTGACACAAGCCGTATGGGATATCTCTCTTATGTTTATTTTAAGCAGTACTAGCATGTACCCTGAAAGTTACAGTCATTTGGATGCATTAATAGTAACTTCATTCACCAGTAGCATTTTGCATTTAGCATGAGAATGATGTTTGTTTTATAAGTGAAAAGTTAATGCTGTTATATTTTATTGCTGTTGTTGGTTAGGAAATAATCGCTCTCATCTCTTAGTTACCATAAGGAAGTAAAAAAAAATACACTGCCACTATACGATCACATTCTTGGGTTCAACCAGAACCTTTAAAGAAAGATTTTGACAATTGTAGAAATGTATGTTAGTCTTTTGTTAAGTCTTATGTTCACAAAAAAGAAAATAATCCCAAGCTGTAGAATTAAATGACGACCTTCTTCTGTTGGACATGTGCACATCAGTTATATGCATCAACCCAGGGCTGCTTCACAAGTACACACACACAACAATCAGTGCAAGAGCTCGACTACAGAAACTAGTTATGATCTATGTAGAAAAGTATAATACAGATAAAGTACATGATATATGACACAGTGATGCTATCAAACAACAACACAAAAACAATACAAAGAGCCCAGATGAGCAAACAGTCACTGCTCAGTGTGACCAGGATCGTCTGAGCTCCGTCCTGAACCTGAACAGCTGTTCACCAGAATCCTGCTGATTGCTGCTCAAAGCTGCTTTCAGAGAAAGTGAAGCTGTGATCAGTGTCAGTGTGTTACTTTGTTACAAAACACTAAAATGTTACTTTGTGTCTCTGAGGGTTTCTGTCACATGTGAGTGTGTTCTCACAGCAGATCATTGAGTCGGCCTCAGATCTTCTTGAATCTGTAAAAACTGGAATCACAGGCTGTAGAATCACAGAGCAGCTGACTGGTGTCTTCTAAAAGTTTCACCTACAACATTCAGTCAAAGAGGAAAAACTCTGATCTGTGCTGACATCACTTCCTGAGTTGAGCAATGGTTTAACCAATTTTCCATCAAAGGGATGCCGGATTTAAACCGAACCTAGGATGTAAGTTAAGGAAATATAAGTTTGACTATGGAGCACATCTCCTTCAGCGTTCACGATAATGGACTGCATTTCTCTCAGTCAACTGACTGTTTAGGGGGGGAAAAGCAGCTAATAGTTAGTGGGCTCTGTGGTTGTTGTTTTTTACATCACACTAGGAGTGAACAAAAGCAGAAAAAAAAACCCTGTAAAGATGCAGACTGTGAAAGTCTGGTTTATCCCATAAATCTTACCAGATGTAACTGGGGTTTTTTGTGTTTTCAGTCATAAGCATGTGTCAAGACTTCTGTCTCCCATTGCTGATGCGATCCTCCTTTTTTTCTTCCCTATTAATGATCTATGGTAATTTGTCCCCATAAATTACTAAGGCTTTAATGAAATCGTTGTGATACAGAGATTTGATTTCTTGTGCATGGATTGGATAAAGAGTAATTTTGTCAGGACTGAATGTAGTTTACCGACTGCTCCTCAGTCCAAACTGACTTTATGGTTCATACGTGTCAACTCAGGGAACTCCTGCCGTGACCTCCCCTCTGTGAGCACACACACACACACACACACACACACACACACACACACACACGCAGAAGGAGAGAAACAGAAAGATCATTAATGCAGAGGCTTGCAGCATCTCTTGGATTTTCACTATCTGTCGGATTTCAGAAGAACGGTCACATAAATTTCATTACAAATGTTTTGTCTTTGCTTCAATGTGTCTTTAAATCCTTTCTCGTTCAAATTGTTTATTCACATAGTAAAGCAGTAGCTCGGGAACTCAGTAAGTAGGAACAGCGATAGTTTAAAGACATTTTCTACCATAATTTCATCATCCACAGTTTGTGAAAACTGCGGTTAAAAAAAATAAATCTGTAAATTCACAAATGATGGACTCTTTTCAGAGGTACGCTTCATGTACTGATTAACATACAGTTCAAAGATGTGCATTAGGGTGCACACTGGTTATGCCATTACGGATTTTGCTCAAGAGTCTGTTTAAGCTAAAAACTTGAAATATATATATCTGTATATTTTAACATAGACAAAATGTTTTTGGAGTCACAATTTAAACACTGTTTGAATAATCAAAGAGATATTTATAAAGGGCAGGCTACAACAGACATGCTTACCGGGAGCTGTTTTGTCTCTTTTGCATGAGACACACCAGAAAAGCTCTGTGCGGATAGCAAAGTCTGCGCTGTGGGAGTGTCTGGACCCTCCACGCCACACAAACCCGCACTGGTCCCCAGGGGCACGGCAAACTTGTAAGGCCTAGTCCCGGCTCCCGAAAAAAAAAGATGCTTGAGTTGTTCTTGTGTCCAACAAAAATAAATGAGTTCTAATATGTTTTATTTTTTATGTTACTGCGTTAGCACAATTTAAAATCAAAAAATTATTAGTCTATTAAATGAATGGCATCTTGTTAGACCGGGGACTAAAAAAAACTGATACATTGTTTTACATCTTGTGCACACTTCAATGAAACTCGAAAAGTGGGACACACAATATGGAGATGATGACTCGGCAATTGTTAGGGAGGAGTGTAAGTATAGAGAGGAGGAATTCCCATTCATGTACTCTGCAATGTGCATTGTGTCCTTGTAACATGTTTACTTTTTTCAAAATAAATAGCTGTGAAAAACCCATCAAAGTTGAGGTAAGTATTCACCACAGTATCGTGTTTTTTATTACGGTCAAATTTCTTTTTGTGTAAAAATTAAGCCAACATCCAAGTGTCGAAGGTCAGTTCTAAAAAACAAGTCAGTCCCTGAAGCTTATTTGTGCCACAGATGCTAATTCAGTGACTGTGTGTAAGGAATGTTTTGGGACCTGTCTGATCTTTAAAACAAACTAACTTTGTTGTTACATTACAGCAATATTGAGGAAAGATTTATCGGCTGATCATGGAGCAGGATGAAGGTCAAAGGGAAAGTCCCTGCCACGCTTCCGGTTATGCTTCCATCCGGCGTAGTCATCCAGCCGGTCCGTGCTCTCTAAAATAATGATTTCTCTGGGGGTTTTTTCATATACGCTTATGGTTATCGACGGAGGAAGCATCCCGAGCTCTCGGAGGTAATTGACCGGGATGAACCGACGGAACTTATTCAAGTTCTCAATATGTGCGCTGTGCTTTTTTCACTAAGGGTTATTTTACACGTACAGGGAGATGTGGCCTGTATGAAATTCATTGCTTGGCTGGAGGCATTAAGAAATACTAATAACGATTAGAGGGGTTGTTGACTCCTCCTCGATGCGCGTAAAACGTTTTCTTTTAGAGTTTCTGTGTGTAGACAGTTTTCTGCTAATGAGAAAACCTGTTGTAAAAGTAGCTCAAAAAATGAAGAAAAACTCTCTACTTTGGTCTGAGAAGGAGCGGCTGCACAAAACCAAAATACCTCATATAGGTGTTTTAATAAAATTAATTAGGGCCGATTTCCAAATACGGGCACGGCGCTTTTTTTCCATGAAGGCTTACTTTACACATACGAGGTGGGCGCACTGTAGGTTATAAGCATTAAGCAATACTAATATTGATTAGATGGGGTTGTTGACTCCTTCGTGACCCGCGATGTGTGTGTAAAACAAGACCATTTTCTTTTTAGGGATTCCGTCTATTTTCTGCTAATGAGAAAACCTGATGTAAAAGGAGCTCAAACATGAAGAAAAACTCTTTACTTTGGTCTGAGAAGGAGTGGCTGCACAAAACCAAAATACCTCATCCGAGGGTGTTTTAATTGTTTAAGTAAGACCCAGTTCTGAATATGTGCGCGGCGCTTTTCTCACTAAGGGATATTTTTTAGATATGGGCAGTCTATAGGTTACAAGCGGATAGAAATTTCTTCTTTTCATTACAAACGCCTGCCTCCACCCCGCTCTATAAAAATGCAATTTGTTGCTAGGCTGATAATCTTAAAGGTTTTTCATTGCGTCTGTAATATAAGAAAATAAAATGCTATTGAAAGAAATGGTTCTCTACAGGCAATAGGAAGTCACTCTTTTTTTTTCCCATTACAAGCGTTGGTGTAACTTACCTCCACCCGGCACTATATATGTGTATGTGTGTATATATATATGTGTAATCTGTTACTAGTCAGATAATCTTAAAGTTTTTTTTATTTTATTGTGCCTGTAATATAAGAAAGTAAATTACATCCGCTATTGTAAAAAGAAATAGTTCTTTACTGAGAAAATTGTCATAATCTTTAAACAGAACTCAAACTGCTGTCTGTGGAAAACTAACTGCCGCTCTGTCTCTCTATATAGCACTGACTCAACAGAAATCTGATGCTTCACCCCCAGGAACCATACCCCTCCCTCTCTGATCCCCAGATCTCGGCCCCGTCCAAGTACAGAGGAACGCAGGGCTGCAGAATGAAGGGCTCCATGTTGTCTGTGCATAGAAATGTGTGCGCCGCCCTCTCTGTTTTTATTCTCCTCCCTCCACAGACCCCCCCTCCCTCTAAGGGAGAAAACTTTTTTTTTTTCACAACAAGTGTCGTGCTTATGGATCATATTACACACTTCCGGAGTACTTCCGGTGGAGTCAAAAGGTCAAGGCTAGGGTCATCAATCAAATTTGAGACATAAGGTGTACTGTTATTTTTTTGACCCGGAGTTAGCAACATCCCCCAAAAACCCGAAGAGGAGAGTCCTGGCCCCTAGCCCTGCCAGTGTAGCAGAAATGATGACGGATGATGATGGCAGCAGCAGCTGTTCTTCTCTGGGTGAGTAGCTTAATGTTGTTCGTGTGTAATTTACGTTGAGTAGGCTAACCACGTTATTAATGCATGTAAGGTGAACTAGCAAGCACCATCGTAGTTACATGCGGCTGTCTTCTTGTTTGACGGCAGATACTCCCTTCACCCTGGCCAAAAAGGCTAAAATGACCAAAGAAAAAGTGGAAAACATGAGAGGTTTTTGGACAAAGTTTGTGTTTTTTCCATTGTTTAAGCACTGCTTCCAGCCAAGAGTGATGCCATATATGCCCTATAGCTGCAGAAAAGGCTAACATTGTTGTCTTTTTACAGAAAAACAGCTGAACATGAGAGGTTTTAGGACAAAGTGTGTGTTCTCCATTCTTTAAGCAATGGTTTGAGCACCGTTTAAGCACTGGCACCGTTTCAAAAGTACCGGTTTGGTACTGGTATCGGATAAAACCTAAACGATACCCATCCCTACTCAAAAAAGGCACCGGTAATGATTAGTGATGTTCAGATCATTGTCAGAGTAGCTGCAATTAGATGTTATTAATTGTAGAGCTCTGTTGTGGTTGTTCTGTGTAATATAAAACTGCTTAATGTTACTCTAATCAGATGTGGTGACGTAATTATATCAATTACATATGTGCACTTTTAAGGCAGTATTGATTATTTTCAGTTGCTTAGTTTTGCATAGAAAGGGTGACAATGAGTAACAAATAGTTAATCACATGTTAGAATTGTATATACAGTTGTTTCCAGATGCCTATAGCACCTGCTACTTATTGTATTTGTGTATAATACGTAACTAAACAGTGTTTAAAAAAAAAAAAAAAAAAAAAGAAGAAGTACGCCACCTTCCTGATGTGGTTGTGATAGTTAGGACAGTTTATTGTTTTAGGGGGAGATGTTAGCAAAACAAGTTTCTGATCTGCTCAAAGATGTTATTTCAGTTCCAAAAGTTTGGCTCTGTCCTAAAACTCTCCAGTCAGTCCGGCGTTTGATACCGTGGATCATGGATTTTACTCTCTCGTTTGGAGCATTGGGTGGGCACAGCACTGGAGTGGTTTAGGTCCTACTTGGCGGGACAACTTTTTGCGTCAGTCTCTGACCATGTTTCGTCCTCCACTCCTCTCTTGTGTGGTGTCCCACAGAGCTCAGTTCTAGGCCCCCTCCTCTTTTCTTTGTATCTGCTCTCTCTTCGATCTATACTGAGAAAACACAGCATTGCATTTCACTTCTATCCTGATGACTGTCAGATCTATGTCCCTCTACAGAAAAAAGGCACATATTTCATGCAGCCATTACTTCAGTGTCTTGATGACATTAAGGCTTTGACGTCTCTTAACCTTGTAAAATTCAGTGGCAAAAAGACTGAGGTGATGGTTTTTGGCAGCCCCACTGAGACACCAAATGTATATTTAGATACCTTGGCCCAGTATGTTAAGCCAACTGTCACAAATCTGCTGGTCAAAGTGGACTGTGATCTGAAACTTGACAGTTAGATCAAAGCAGTGGTAAAATCAAGCTTCTTTCAGCTCAGGCAGCGAGCTAAAATAAAGCCAATTCTTTCACAAAGGCACTTTGACACAGTAACCCACGCCTTTGTCAGCACTCGGTTGGATTACTGTAATGCACTTTATGTAGGGGTCAGTGTTTCATACATCTACAGAGCGTCCAATATGTTCCAGCTCGAAAGTTGGAGCACATTTCCCCTTTTTTAGCTTCACTTCACCTGCTGCCCATTTCTTTTTAGGATTCCTTTTAAAATTATTTTATTTGCTTTTAAAGCCCTCCATGGCCTAGTCCAATCTTATCTCTCTGAGCTGCTACAGCTGTATACACCCACCTCTCTCAGGTCAGCTGATCAGCTGTTCCTGAATGTACCCAGGACTGAGCGTAAACTTAGAGGAGATCGTGCTTTTTCTGTAGCAGCTCCAAAACTGTGGAACAATATGCCTTTTGAGATAAGACAGGCCTCTTCTGTTTTTTGGTTTTATTTGATTCTGTGCTGTTTTATCTTATTTTAAATATAGGGCTGTTTAAATTTTGATGTATTATGTGTTATATTTTTTACTGTTTTTTTTTTAAATTCTATGTATTTTGCCAGAAACACAGGGAGCTCACAAAACTATTTCAATGACCACCAAACAGCTAAAACAATAAATGTGAGCAGGTGAACAGATTCCACACAAAGACGTGAACACAAAGCGCGGACCCGATGTATCAGTGAGATGTCGTCTTTCTCACCCGACGACATGAACACGGACACGCCGTCGGGGCAGAAAGTCAACATCTCACTGATTCTGAGCTGCAGCTTTTGTTCCTCTCCGACCAAAAGAAAGCTTCATTTTTGCTGTTTAATACATTTGTTTTTTAATTATGCCAAATTGAAAAACGCTTAGCTTGCTGTTGTTCTGTGTTTTATCCTCAGTTACTTTGAAACAGTTACTGAGTCAAAATTGAATTTAATCAAATCGATTAAATCAGTGACGATACCCAGCCCTAGTGAGTAGCCTAAGCCCAACAGAAGTGGATGTAGCTGTGGGTAATGAGAAAAGATGAAAAGCTTGATAACACATTATAAGCAGTAAATGCACTGCCCAAGTGTCCCCTCTCCCCACTGCCTGCCAATAAAGAACTTTGTGTTGACAAGATTGTTAGGTAATCATTTACAAATCTATAATATCTGCATGGACAGCGTTAACTGATGACATTTCCGGCCACATTTGGAATTGGGACCGCCTTCATCACGTCGCTGTGGTGTAATCAGCCTTCAAATGGGGTCTCAAAATTGTACCAAAAAACTCTGTACCGCCCTCCATCCAACCACACACTTCTTCGGGTTTGCCATCAGCCCTGCCTGCCTCAGGGAATCCGGGACCGTGACCAACCACTGCACATTCTCCACCGAGGTATCACTATGAATGACAACATCATCCAGGTAGGAAACAGCATATGCAGTGTGAGGACGCAGCTATCGCTACAGGAGGTGCTGAAAAATGGCCGGGGCTTCAAACAAGCCAAACGGAAGTGTGACGAATTGGTACGAACCATACAGAGTGGAGAAGGACGTTTTTGTCTTTGGACTCTGCAGACAAGGGAATCTGCCAATCAGCTGCGTTTCAAAGTGGTGCTCCATGAGAGTCGTGCACACGGGCAGGGGGGAGAACACATCTGCAAAGCGCTGTTGCAATGCAGGAAGATCTGCTTTATTGGAATGTGTGAGATGTTAACCACAATAACTCTTAAACACACGGTCTGAAAACGTCATGCCCACAGCACGTTTTTGAGAAAAATCTAATAGTTTTGTCCTTGAAGATCATTTCAGAGTTTTTCATGAGCTGCAGGAACCCTGTTCTGTGTGAGTGGAGAACAGCCAAGTCTGCTCCTCTGATAAACCTCCACATGTACCACTGAAAACAGTTAAATTAGTTTGAATCTGAAATCATGGCTCAATCTACTTGTTGTGAGACCAATTCTTCATTTTTCACACCAAACTGTTTAATAAGACAAACGTTACACAGAGTTCATCAAGTATAACTAACGCTTTAACATTATCAGGATTTCATAATACAAACTTTAAATCAACAGGAAAACAGCTGCAGAACATGTGGATCAAAATGAATTCATTAAAAAACAACATGTGGACTTCAAGGATACAGTAAATACACTAAAGTGAAAGGAGGAGCCAAAAATTGAAGGGATTTGAATTAAGTAAAAGTCACCTGTGATCTTTAAAATGGTCCTGATGTGTGCTGCTGTTTTTAACTTTCAACATTACTTTGCTGCCACTGTGAATATGAATGTGGTCTTTGCCCAATTAAATAAAGGTTACACTGACTCACTGCTTCATCTTTTGGCACAAACTGGTATTATATGGAAGTACAGCCCAAAACCAGTTTAGCTTGAGTTTCTTTTTTCTGGACATAAAGTCACAGCAGGTGTTGTTTCAAAGCTGGTGGACAGATTTAGTTCATTTTGGAAGTTTTAAGAGCAACTGCTGTGAAAACATTTGCAGTTTTGGGAGAAAATGATTTAAGAGAAGGGATTACCACAGCAAAAGATTATATATGAATGAAGGATCGAAATTTAACTTAGGTAACACATAAAATGAATACAACTACTAAACACTACTGTGTCCTAAGGGAACAAAGAATAAAATGTAACAGGGATAACATTTTAGAGAATTAAAATCCCTCAAAGGAAAAAACATAAACTTGATATGCATATCTATACATGCAGCTTCCTAAATGTAACATTCAGGATTATTCACTGCAGGTCCAGAAATCAGAGCTACCTCATCAGATCCAAGTGTGACATCAGCTGACACTCTTTACAGGAGATTCCATCTGAACTCTGTGGAGCCTGATCTCAAGGTTTTTAAGTCTGACCCTGAAACCAGAAGAGGATCTTTCTCTCTCTTCAGATTCAGTGTGATCCAGTGATTTCAGTCCTGCATGATCAGGCTGATGTTTGCACAGAGCAGATAATGAAGTGAATGTTTTTGCACATTGGTAACAGTGAAACAGTTTATTTACAGTGTGGGATCGTTAGTGTTCGGAGTATGAACTGAGATTCCTGAAGCTCTTGTCACACTGGTCACAGCTGAAGTTCACTTCCATGTGTGTACGTTCATGTTTGTTACGATGACCTGATTGTGAGAAGCTTTTGTCACAGTGTCTGAACTTGTATGGTGTCTCTCCTGTGTGGATTCCTTTATGCTTTTTCATTGAGCTCACATGCAGTGGTGAAGGATGACCCACACTTGTCACAGATGTGCTTTTTGACCCCACTGTGGAAGAGTTCATGTATTTTTAATGTACTTGGTGTGTGGAAGCCTCTCCCACATTCTTTGCAGTAGTTCATTTTGTCTCCAGTGTGTCTACGTTGATGTGTTTTTAGGTCCCGTTGATGATGGAAGGTTTTCTACAAAGGTCACAGAGAAACTCTTTCCCACCACCACAGTGACGACAGGGTTGAGAACTGGATCCATCTGTGTCAATCCACTTCTAAACAAAGACAGTGTAAGTCAGGGAATTCCTTCAACATTTTTATCCTGAACGTCGCCTGAAATAAAGAGCATCTCTGCCAACGTCCAATTACATTTTACTGTTTACATTATAACACTCAGCATTCTGAAAGAAAATGAGTCTTCATTTTTCCGAAGAGTTCATTCAGTATAACTCCATAAGTTTACTGATCAGACTTGTTCCAAACAATCAGGGTACAATTACAAGATAAAAATAAATACATACCTCACAGTAACTGCACTTGTAGAGTTACTTTCTGGTGTGGATCTGTTGGTGGATATTCAGCTGATGTGGAGTTTTAAAAGTCTTCTCACACAGGTCACATTTATAAGGTCTCTCCTCAGTGTGGCTAAACATGTGTTGTTGTAACTGTGCATCTGTTGTAAACAGTTTTCCACACTGATCACAGCAGGAAACATCATTTCCAGTGTGAATCTGGAGGTGACTATTTCGGTAGTGTTTGTTGCTGAAACTTTTTCCACAAAAGTCGCAGCTGTACGCCTTAATTCCACAGCGGGTAACTAGATGCTTCTGTAAGTGGCTATTTTGAGCAAAGGCTTTACCACACAACTCACAGCTGTAAGGTTTAAATCCACTGTGGGTGATTTGGTGTCTTGTTAAGTGTGCAGCCCGGGTAAAAGACTTACCACACAACTCACAGCTGTAAGGTTTAAATCCACTGTGGATGAGTTGGTGTTTTTTTAAGCTTCCAGCCTGGGTAAAAAACTTTCCACACAAGTCACAGCTGTAAGGTTTAACGCCACTGTGGATGAGTTGGTGTGTTTTTAAGCTTCCAGCCTGGGTAAAAGACTTTCCACACAAGTCACAGCTGTAAGGTTTAACTCCACTGTGGATGAGTTGGTGTGTTTTTAGGCTCTGAGCCAGGGTAAAAGACTTTCCACACAGGTCACAGCTGTAAGGTTTAACTCCACTGTGGATGAGTTGGTGTGTTTTTAGGCTTTGAGCCAGGGTAAAAGACTTTCCACACAAGTCACAGCTGTAAGCTTTAACTCCACTGTGGATGAGTTGGTGTGTTTTTAAGCTTCCAGCCTGGGTAAAACACTTTCCACACAGGTCACAGCTGTAAGCTTTAACTCCACTGTGGATGAGTTGATGTTTTTTTAGGCTTTGAGCCAGGGTAAAAGACTTTCCACACAAGTCACAGCTGTAAGCTTTAACTCCACTGTGGATGAGTTGGTGTTTTTTTAGGCCTTCCGCCCGGGTAAAATCCTTCCCACACAAGTCACAGCTGTAGGTTTTCTCTCCCTTTCTTCTGTGAGGTTTGTCGGCCTCCTGAGAGCGCTGACTTCTTGCTCCATGTTGGTCCTGCAGTGACAGAGATACAAACAGAGGCAGTGAGTGAAATGCAGTCGTGGAACAAACTGAAACTTCCTCCATCAGTGGAATCAAACATGTCAACAAAAACACATTGTAGCTGTGTTACCACCACCTTCTGGTGATAGTATCACATTACAATGATGTGCTACAATGAGAGTTGTAATGAAAAATACATATTGAAGAAATCTTGATCAGTAGAGAAACTCTTTTACTTCAGAAAAAATTGTGATTTCAACTGATGATATTATTGTTTCAATGTGTGTAGAGAAAATATGATCTTTGTATTTTCTTGTAACTTCTGTGGTTTTTGGTTGTGAATGTAGATTCTGTATATATGGAGGAGCCCAGGATGGAAAAGATAAAGCTGCTGTTAACATGTTTTTAAAAACCAACCAGCTGCACACACAGTTTCAATAACAGTGTAACTGTGATGTTTTTCTCACCTTTTGTGTTGAAGTCATTGTTTCCTCTGTAGTGGCTGAGCTGAGTCCAAATGGCTGAAATTGTTCCTCTGCTGCACCACCAGACTCTTCTCCTCCTGTTACTCAGCTGGGACACAAAAAGTATATATTTGTATTTTATCCCTGACAAAAAGAAGCAGAGCAAATAAACATGACTAAACTCCTCAGTGACAACAATACCTATGAAGCTTCAAGGTGAAACCCCAGAAGCAACTACAAATAGAAAGTCATCAGTTGCCTACAAGAACTTGAAAGGGAAAAACCACTGACCCCCCTCCATATCACCGCCTTTACCCAGGGGATGCTACACCCTGTATATATGGACTTCCATAGATCCACAAAGACAGAGTCCCGATCAGTCTCAATGGTAGCAGTATAATATTCCAAGATGGCGGCGCATGAACAACGCGAGGCTCAGTGTCTCTCCAGAATCTGCTATTTAGCGGTTTTTTATCTACTTTTAACCGGATTATTCGTCCAGAATTGCTGTGCGTTGCTGACCTACAGCAGACAAGAGCTTCTGGACATCTGGACTCATAACTCCAACAGTTTTATCGCCGATCTCCGACTCATCCCAGAGATCTCCAGAACACCGGAGGCTGCCCACTCTCCCCGGCCGGGCGGAAGTGCACGCAGACGGCGCCGAGATCGTAAACAAAGGCGAGGTAGGCGCGGAGGGCTACGGGCTAAGCTAAAGCTAACACCACACCGGCTGCCTTTACCCAGTATTTTCCTCGCCAATGTCCGTTCTCTGGCAAACAAAATGGATGAGATACGGCTCTCCATCACTAACAACAGACGGATTATGGACTCAAATGTCATGTTTTTCACCGAAACATGGTTGAACAACAGCTGCCCGGACAATGCTATCGAGTTAGCAGGACGCCACACACACCGAGCCGACAGGCTAGCAGATGACTCCGGCAAGACCAGAGGTGGAGGTTTGTGCATTTATATTAACAATGCTTGGTGCATGAACTCCACTACTACTGAGAGTCACTGCTCACCTAATGCGGAGTTTTTAATGGTCAAATGCAGACCTTATTATCTCCCCAGAGAACTCACTTCGATCATACTCACTGCCGTGTATATACCCCCTGACGCTAATGCTAGGTTGGCCATGAAAGAACTTTCTGCAGCCATTAACAAACACCAGAATAAACACCCCGAGGCTGCTTTTATTGTTGCTGGCGACTTCAACCACACCAACTTAAAGACAGTCCTCCCCAGATTCCACCAACATGTCTCCTGCCACACCAGAGGAGACAAGACTTTAGACCATGTGTATTCCAACCTGGCTGGAGCCTACAAAGCCACACCCCTCCCCCACATTGGACAATCGGACCATCTCTCCCTGTTCCTCACACCTAGGTATTCACCACTCATCCAACGTGTGAAACCTGCTGTGAGGACCAGGGACCATCTCTCCCTGTTCCTCACACCTAGGTATTCACCACTCATCCAACGTGTGAAACCTGCTGTGAGGACAATTAAAGTGTGGCCAGAGGGGACAGACGCAGTGCTCCAGGACAGATTTAAAAACACAGACTGGAACATGTTCACCCACACAGACCTGGACCAGTACACCTCATCTGTACTGGATTACATCTCCAAAACCACAGACAGTGTCACCACCCAGAAACGGATCACCATGTACCCCAACCAGAAGCCTTGGATGAACCGGGATGTTCGTCTCCTCCTGAAGGCCCGCAACACCGCCTTTAGGTCAGGAGATGCACACGCCTACAGTACAGCCAGGGCTAATCTAAAGAAGGGCATCAAAAAAGCCAAACACCATTACAAAAAGAAGGTAGAAGAACACTTCTCCAACTCCAACCCCCGACGCATGTGGCAAGGACTCCAGACCATCACAGACTACAGGACCACCAAACCCTCCCCTGCATCCTCTGATGTCTCCTTCCTCAACGAGCTCAACAACTTTTATGCTCGTTTTGAGCGAGGGAACCTCACAACCACAACCAAAGCAGATGTGACGCCAGACCACCAACCTCTGACTCTCTCCCCCACCGATGTAGGAGCGGTGCTGAGCAGGATCAATGTCCACAAGGCTGCAGGTCCTGATGGTATCCCCGGGCGTGTTCTCAGAGCGTGTTCTGGGGAGCTTGCAGGAGTGCTGACAGACATATTCAACCTGTCCTTGGCCCACGCTGTGGTACCGGCCTGCTTCAAATCCACCTCCATCGTCCCGAAACCCAAAAACTCCAACCCATCTTGCCTCAATGACTACCGCCCAGTAGCACTCACCCCCATCATCACTAAGTACTTAGAGCAGCTGGTCTTAGCACACTTCAAATCCTGTCTCCCCCCACCCTGGACCCCCACCAATTCGCATACCGCCAGAACAGGAGCACAGAGGATGCAGTCTCCATCGCACTGCACTCTGTCCTCTCACACCTGGACAACAACAACACCTACGCCAGAATGCTGTTTATAGACTTCAGTTCAGCGTTCAATACAATCCACCCCTCACAACTCATCAGGAAACTGACAGACCTGGGCATCAGTTCCCTCATCTGCAAATGGTTACTGGACTTCCTGACCAACCGCCCCCAACATGTCCGGCTGGATAACCACTGCTCATCTACCATCACAATGAACACCGGTGTACCACAAGGCTGTGTGATGAGCCCTTTCCTCTACTCCCTCTTCACCCACGACTGCAGACCTGCTGATGGTTCCAACACCATCATTAAGTTTGCAGATGACACCACGGTGATTGGCCTCATCAGTGACAACGATGAGGCCGCCTACAGGGAGGAGGTGGATCGTCTGGCTGAGTGGTGCGACACAAACAACCTGCTGCTTAACACCGAGAAGGAGCTCATCGTGGACTACAGGAGGAATGCTGACCCACATCCACCCATCCACATTAAGGGGACGGCTGTGGAGCGTGTGAGCAGCTTCAAGTTCCTGGGAGTCCACATCTCCGAGGATCTCACCTGGACGACCAACTGCTCCAAGCTGGTCAAGAAGGCTCACCAGTGCCTCTTCTTCTTGAGGACTCTGAGGAAGAACCACCTGTCCTCAGACATCCTGGTGAACTTCTACCGCTGCACCATCGAGAGCATCCTGACCAACTGTATAACAGTCTGGTACGGGAACTGCTCTGCCTCGGACCGGAAGGCGTTGCAGAGGGTCGTGAAAACTGCCCAGCGCATCGCCGGAGCACCACTTCCTGCCATAAAAGACATCTACAGGAAGCGGTGTCTGAAAAGGGCTGGGAAAATCATCAGAGACCCCAGTCACCCATCACATGGACTCTTCACCCTCCTGCCCTCTGGGAGGCGCTACAGGAGCCTCCGGACTAAGACCACCAGGTACCGGAACAGCTTCTTCCCCACAGCTGTCAGACTCCTGAACTCTGCCTCCTGACATCTGACCCACGTTAACACATGGATTGAACATACACACACCCACAACCACCTACACACACACACAATGGACAACTGTACCCTCAAACACACAATAATAACATGGACTGAACCACCACTCACAACCACTAGCACTTTATATAGCCTCTGTAAATAATCATTCTGTACATACAATAATTTTTAATCCTACAACTGTTTACAACTTGCATAGTTCCCATTTCTGTATAACTGTATAACTCAGATTTCTGTAAAGTTATTTATTTCATATTCTGTATAGTTTTTCATATTTATATCCTGTTCATAGCCTGTACATAGCTTGTACTCAGTACAGCCTGTACATACTTATAGTTATAGAATATTCACAACATACTTCATACCGTGTACATTATAACATACCATAATAGACCCATTTCTGTAATATACTTACATATCTATATTATTGCTAATATATATTGTAATATATCTATATCATGGCTAAAGCACTTCTGGATGGATGCAAACTGCATTTCGTTGCCCTGTACCTGTGACATGTGCAATGACAATAAAGTTGAATTCTATTCTATTCTATTCTATTCTATTCTATTCTATAAACTCAGCCACCTACAACATTTCAAGCACCTCATTACCATCCTAGCTCCCCTAGGATGGTAATGAGGTTTTAAAAAAAAACATTTTGAAACTCACTTTGTTAATGTGGAATTCTAAAATTATTTTACAACTGCAGAATTTATTCTACAATTCATCATCTAAGCATCTAAGAATTCTGTATTCGATGTGTGTGGCTATTGTGGTTCTCCATATGGTGGTACAAATAGAGGACATAGAGGAAGTGGCACACATCACGAGGCGGTACATGTTGAAGGTGTTAACAACACACAGTGTGGTTGGCTAGGTTAACTCACAAGCAGAATTTAGCTGTGCCTGACTACAACAGAGACTTTCTTCTTTAGACGTTTCTGAAACAAGAAGGTGTAGTAAACAGATTTGTTTCAGAAAAAGGGGTAAAGTAATTAAAACGACATACATAAGCACAGAATGTTTTAATCCTACTAACACATACACACACATGCAATGAAGCTCATGAATACCAGATGGTATTTTAAGCCTGTGTTTCTGATTTTATCATCTTGTTCGGTTCACTTAGTGAGATGAGAAGCGATATATGAACTAGTGGACTAATATTATATTAGGAAAGATGATTGAATGATAGCAGGGGTGAACAGAATGCAGCAGAGGGTTTAAATGAGTGAGACTAACAGATTCTTAGTTTCTTCTTCCTGATGATCAGATAAATGATAAGTTTAAAATCCAGTTAAGGAACGAAGAAATAAAGAAGGTCAAAGATTTTAAGTTTTTAGGAATAATTTTTGATTTACGTCTTAAATTTGACAAGCATGTAAAGAAGATTGCTAAGACGGTCAAGGCTAATCTGAATTGTTTTGAGTTAATTCAGCACCATATACCTGCTTCAGCAGCTCAGTTATTTATGCACTTGTCACGTTCCTGGGTCTTTTGAACCAGTGTTTTGAGTTCTAGTTCATTTTTGATTTTTATGCTTTATGTTTAAGTTCTTTAGGTCAGCGAAGTTCATTTGGTTATTAGATTCCTCTTGTATTTTCTTCCCCATATTTAAGTTTCCCTCACCCTTTGTGTTTCATGCTGCGTGTCTTATGTTATCAAGTTTGTAATGTCATGTCTGCGTCTCATGTTTCCTGTTTTATTTTGAAGGTCTGTGTCCTATGTCAGTGTAGTCAGCTTTGCTTCCTTTGTCTCGTTATGTCAGACTAGTGTCAGCTGTTTCCCCATGTGTTTCCACTTCCCCTAATCACCCTTGTGTGTATACTGGCTGTGTCTGAATTCAGGGGAAGGATGCTCATAAGGACACTACCTACCTACGTCACAAGGTAGTGTCCTTAGACGGACGGGTAGTCAGGAAGTGAGCGGCTGTGGACAGCCCCCTTTTTTTCTCCATAGAAACTTTATTGAACAAACAAAGAGTATCCAACACAACAGCTGGGCTGTGGACTGATTTCCAATGTTTCCGTGTGTAATATGTGTAATATCTTTATGTATGTTGGTAAATAGACTTTGGTGAACAGGGTTTACTAAGGGGTTTTATTACCTGTTGTTCAAGTATCTTTATAACTCTGGTTATAATGTAGGTACAGTTGATATATTTGTTGCGCTGTCTACTGTCCTCTTGACCAGATTACTCTTAAAAAATAAATTTCTAATGTCAATAAGATTTTTTTTTCTTAACTGGATAAATAAAGGATATATAAAAGTCACTGCCAAAAACTGATTGCAGCTTCTACCTTGTTACAGGAATGTTGCTGGTGGCTCAAAGTGACTTGATATCACTAATGAGGGACACATTTGACATGTTTCACATATTATAGACCAACAAGTTATTCATAGCAGGTTAAATACGAGCAATCAGTTTAGGGCAAAAACCGGAAATCAGTTTTTGGCAGACGATCATTTTTTGCCACAACATCGGTCATTCTCACACATGTACTGTATCATATAAAATATATAAACTAAATATCTTTGAAACGTATAGAATCTAATCTTTTGTTTGTTTGTTTTTTTTCATAGCACTTTATCAAACTGTTGTCTGCTACAGAGTTACAAGTATTATACTAATAATATAGCATCCACCATCTCCTGCTTGCATATTTCTGAAAACATCTTAGTGGTGTGGCAGCCACGAGTGAGCCAGCCCTGCAAACCCTGTGGATGGACGATGCAGTGGACAGTGGGAGGAAGCATCCTAAAGCTCTCTTTGCAGACCACCCTGTGTGATTCTCCACTCGCTGACCAGAAAAGACAAACCGCAGGTCTCAGTTGCAGCAGCCCATCCATGTCTGATCTTGCTCGGGCAGATTCAGCAACACTGCCAGAGACTTCCTGTAATCTATTACAGTTGTTAAAGAAACGGTCCAGGAACAGGTCACTCAGGTTAATCCTGTGTGAACAACTGTAAATATTGTTTTTCCATCTTTACATACTGTGTATTTGAAATATTCTTGTTTAACTGTTATTGTTATTTACTTTATTGCTATCAAATAAATATCCAAGTAATATTATCCAAAGTTAGCGTTATGTTTATACGTGTTACAAATGCCTGTAAATTAAATTGAGTTCAGTGACAATTACTGTTTGTTTGAATCAATTTATTAATAACATAAAACCTTTAAACTAATGCAACACATATAACAATGTAACAAATATATTCAAATAAATACATTTCTCAATACATAACTCATTTGGGAACTAATCTTTCTCGAAGTGAAAACAGTCTATCCGTCCTCTCCCTGCTCTCCTCTCCTCAGCCTCTCTTTGCTGCCTCATGTCCTCTCTGATGAGGTCTAGCAGCTCATCATCTCTTTTCCTCTTTCTCCCTGTCATAGGTGGCTGAGCCGCTTTGTCATCGCTGTCGTTTTGGTCACCCACTGCTGCGCTTGGCCCTGGAGTGTCCTCAGGGAGAGAGGAAATTAGGACAGGAGGCTTAATGGAAGGCATCTGTCCTATCACCTCATCCATGAGGGCAAACCAGGGCCAAGTAGCAGCAGTGGGCTTCCCACTGACCCCCTCTCCTGAGCCTGGATACTTGCAATCCTAAAGGCAGAGGAAATCAAAAATGACAGCAGGCAAATAAAAACACCACAACAACTCTTAGTAATTGCACATTTATTAACTTGTGTTCTTGAGAATTATCTTCTTGATAACACACATACGTACTTTGTATTCTTTAAACTTATCTCATGTCTTCTGGCCTGCAAAGGGGTGACTTTCCCCCTGCAGGCCCATCTTCTCCAGAATTGTCCTGATCTCACACAACAAATAAGAGAAGAAAGGAAACCATGGCAACTATGTTAATCCCTAAGCCCAAAGGTTTTCACAGCAGAACACCAGAGGAACACCGTCTGGACATCACAGGTTCTGTACAGCAGCGGTCTGTGAGTCGTTTGGTACCGGGCCACAGAGTTAAGGCTCCGCTGTGAAATTTATGGTTTTCAGGGGTTTTATCATTAACTTGGTTTCCCTGAGTCTTTCCCTTGTTGTAGTTGTGTGTCTTATTTTGAAAGAAATATTTACACGTTACCATAGCGACCATTAAGTGGCAGAGAGGAGGACGTTACTGTCAATATTGGCACATTTTCAGGAGGACGCTGCTAATAAAGTTACACAATTACACAGTACATTCATGTTTATTATTATATTTACGAAATACCACAGTTTTTGTCTTGGTCGGATCATTTTATGTGGTTGTATTTATCCGCGATACCTTAAAGGCCGCTCCGTGTCTGACATAAACCAGTCTGTGGCACAAAAAAGGTTGGGGACCGCTGCTGTAGAGCATGAGGGTTAATAGGACCGTACTCATATGAATATGATGTGTAAATTGATTTATTCTTGCACCTCCACGCCGTAGCGGCCCAATTCTTCACCCCAGTGAAGAGGTGATCGTTTTCTCCTCGTTTTAATAAATTAAGCCGTTTGGTCTTTGTTCCCCACAACATATTACCAATTTGAAAAAAATCAAAATTAGCTGTATGGTGGAGAGGATGTCTCACCTCACTGGAGCCAGTGCGCAGCAGTTGAGGAGCCTGGAAGAAGCATTGCAGAGATCTAGAAGGAACTGACCTAGCAGAGTCCAAAGTCCTGACTCGACTGAGACAGAAAAATCCCAGATCTCAACTAGAGATTGCATGATACCACTTTTTTTATGTCCAATACCGATCTCATAAATTTGGATATCTGCCGATAACGATATGAATCCGATATAGTTCCTTTAATAATCAACAAAACTGTTATTTTAAATATCTTGCTGTATTTTGTACAAGTTCATACTCAAGTTTAAAAACAAAACAAAACACTAAAGCTATTCTGTTATACCTGTATGCACTAGACCCAAAATATTTCATTATTCAGCAATACTGATCAATCTAATTTACTTAAACCTACACCATCCTCCCTAGTCTGGTATTCTAAACAGTACTTAGCAGAAATATTAAACTAATATGGTTGCAAACTCCTTGCAAAAATAATAGGAAACAACCCTCACCCTCCCCCTTATAATGCTTAATTGATGTAATCTACCATATTTTTTGCACTAAAAGGCACACTTAAAATCCTTCAATTTTCTCAAAAATCATCAGTGCGCCTTATAATCTGGTGCGCCTTATGTATGAATTCTGGCTGTGTTTACTGACCTTGAACCGATTTTATGTAGTACACGGTTGTTAGGTTTATATTGCCATTTATGCTTAGAAACATATACTCATATATGCTTAGGAGTATACAATCGTTTGTAGATTGGAAGAATGTCTCATCCTAGGAGGTCTGCAGTAACTCTGTGCACCGTGAAAAGAGGAGTACGTTTACTCCTCTATCTGAATGTTCTGGCATAGATCACACACCTCCTAGGGTCATGAGAGAGGTCGAGTCTTCTCTTTCTGATATATGGTATACCAAACACACCTATATTTGTTTAAGTAGAAATGCCTTTTGTTTGTCGTTCCAGCAATAGGTCTGTGCTAGACAAACCTATCAATCCATCCATTCACTTCCGCTTATCCTTTTCAGGGTCGCGGGGGGCGCTGGAGCCTATCCCAGCTGTCATAGGGCGAGAGGCGGGGTACACCCTGGACAGGTTGCCAATCTGTCACAGGGCCAACACACAGAGACAGACAAGCATTCGCACTCACATTCACTCGCACATTCACACCTAGGACTACCTAGGCAATTTGGACTATCCAATTAACCTATCCCCACAAGCTGCATGTCTTTGGACGGTGGGAGGAAGCCGGAGTACCCGGAGGGAACCCATGCAGACAAGGGGAGAACATGCAAACTCCACACAGAAAGACCCCGGCCTGATGGTGGAATTGAACTCAGGACCTTCTTGCTGTGCGGCAACAGTGCTAACCACCGTGCCACCGTGCTGCCCAAGCTATCAATGGCGCTCAAAAATCTGTCAAAAACTGTTTTAGTAGCCTTTGCTAAGCTACAAAGCCGCAACGCTTGATGGATTGTCGGAGCATTACAGCTACCGTAGTCAGGAGCCTCACGACTCATAGTAATCTGGGTCCAAAACTACGTCCCCATAACATCATTAAATCCGATCATTAAAAACTTGTAAAAGCGCAGTCTCAGTACTGTGAAGAGATTTAAAACCAGACTGGAACACTTCACAAATGCCATGAGTGTCTAAAAAGGTCTGAAGTTGCTTGAAAACAACCTTAAGAGAGTTTAGAAATTGGCCTGAAGTTTGAAAGTACATTTGGATCAAGAATTTTCTTCTTAGTAATGGGTTGCACAACAGCATGTTTGAAAACAGCTGGTACACAACCTGTTGACAATGAAGTAATTAATAAAAATAAAATACTAGGCCCAATGGCATGAACAGTTTCTTTAAGGAGGCGAGAAGGAAGAATATCTTGTGGGGAATTAGATGGTCTTAAGTGATCAATTACTTCCTTCAGTGCAGAAAAGGTCAAAGGCTCAAACTGCTGAAAAACAGCCGAGCATTTACAAGGTGGATCTCGGTCTAACACTGCCTGGGAATACAGTGTTCGTAAGGTTGAGATTTTTTTAATGAAGTGTTTAAAAGTTTTCACAAAGTGCAAAGGCAGCCTCCATAGGAACAGTGGCACAGGGGTTAATCACAGAATTAAAAATATTAAAAAGAACTCTGGGCTTATGAAAGTTGGTAGAAATTACACCGGATAGGAAAGCAGATTTTGTAGCTTTAACAGTTTTCTGATATTTTGTTAAACAGTCATGCAGGATGCCCAAAGACACCTGGAGCTTGTTTTCTTTCCATTTTCTCTCTGCACGTCGACATTCACGTCTGAGAGCGCGGGTGGTTTCATTCAGCCAAGGTTGATGTGAAGATTTGGTGGGTTTAGTCCTTAGTGGAGCAACAGAGTCAAGGATAGTGGAGCATATTGAGTTAAAAAGGTTAGCTAGGTCATCAGCTGATAGTTTCGAACCGGGGTTGGTATCACAGAGGACCGAGTTAGTAAAAGCGGAAGAAAAGCGAGCAGCAGTCACTGAATTTATCATGCGCATCTGATGCACAGGTCGCTCGCTGTCCAACTCCACGTCAGGGCTCGCAAAATTTCAAAATCCCTGGTAGCCCTTCGGGCAGGGACTCTTCAGTTTTTGGTAGCCCAAAATAAATTTAAGTAGCCCAAATAAAAAAAGAGAGCAATTTTTTGATTGATGTTTTGTTTCCTGCTTTGTTTCCGTTACAATATTATACATTAAAGTATAATATTGTAATGGAAACAAAACATTCACCAAAAAATTGTTGAAACACAAATTACAACGTATAAAAATTACAATCATCAACTCAAATACTTGGTTCTAATTGAACAGACATTTCTTTGAACTTATAAGAACTGTACAACAGGAATCAGTCTGTGTCAGATCCTGAATTTGAAATTTCCACTGAAGTCACGGGTAAGAGGCAAGTGGAACCAAGATCTAGGCCATTTGCTTTTTGAAGTTTGCAAAGACTGCTAAATTGTGCCAGTGGTAGTTCACTCTTTGCAACATAGTACGCTGTTCTAAACAGATTTTTCAGGTTTATTTTTAGTATGTTATTTGCAATTGGTGTTTGTTCTGGGAAAGATATTGCAGACTGAGCAGTAATGCATTTCTTGCATTTCTCATGGGTTCTAATGGGGGCCTTTCTTAAAATTACTGGTCCCAGTAACAAAGGCGCTTGTCGACTCAGAAATCGAGGGAAAACCAACAACGCACCCGGCAGAACATTATGTTATTTACACGGGTGCACATAAGTGGTCCGCATGTGCGCATTCGCTGTGAAAATAAAAGACGCGCACCAGATAAGAAGTTGCAACGCGCGTTTGCATCCATATAAACGTTTCAAAGCCGGTGTTCTGGGAATTCATCCTACCTGACATACCATCCTACCCATTGTTTCTGCACATGGGCCAAACCATCCTACCCGTTGTTAATCTGAGCTACAAGCATACTTTAACAGCTAAAATTAAGTGCCAAACAATGATACCTTTTGTGAATGTTACCTACAAGCATACTTTAATGGGTAAAATTAAGTGGCAAACTGTCCTGGCGTTTTGAATATGAGCTACAAGCATACTATGACGGGCAAAGTTAAGTGGCAAAGTGTCATACCTACTTAAATTTGTGCTGGAATTACTCTGTGACAGCAGAAATGTGCATAAACTACTTACGGTACGATGTTTTGCCAAAGTAGGATGGTTTGTCAGCAGACAGAAATGAGGCAGGTCGAATCTTCTTGCGTTTCACGCATGCGCAGTACTGGCACGTAAGTCTGTGAAGGTTCTCAGTCATCCAGGTCATCGTAGTCAAAGGAGTTTGCAAAGAAAAGCGTCTGGACTTCTTTAAGTTGCTTGAAGACGTTTCACCTCTCATCCGAGAAGCTTCTTCAGTTCTAAGGTCAAATGGCCGAGAGTCCCAGATTTAAACCCAGTGGGAGTATCCCCCCAAGGAGGGACAAAGGACCCCCTGATGATCCTCTAATCACATGCGCCCAGGTGTGAAAGCGGGTGTGGGACTTAATCAGCCAGGGTTTCGGGTGAGCCCATTGTGAAACCTGGCCCCACCTTGTCATGTGAATTCCTGAGGTCAGATGGCCCAGGATGTGAGTGGGCGTTAAGGCGTCTGGGGAGGGAACTCAACACTGGATTATAGATGGCAGACAGTTGGTGTCGTAAACCACCGCCTCTGTTCAAAGATGGTCGCTCACAGTGGACATAGATGGCCTCTTTCACTCCTCTTTCAAACCATCTGTCCTCTCTGTCCAAAATGTGAACATCATCAATTTTTTTCATATTAATGTAAATTTTCATCTAATTGAATACAATCTATTTGTGTATGATTGTCAGTCCAAAGAGGGAGAGAGGAAAGAGGAACGTGAGGAGAAAGTACAAGGTCAGGAAGAACCAGGTAAGAAAACAGACAACTGACATGCAAAACAGAAACTGTTAAACTGACAAAGAGAAAAAACCTAATTTTACTCACACAATCAGGAAGTTGTGTTCTCCCTATATTAAAGCTGCTATACAGAATCTGCAAAACAAACTGGGTTGAAACATTTTTGACCCTCTTTACCAACATTCCAACATAACATTATCATTGATTGGGGAGATTAAAATTAATGATATATTTTATGTGGTTCAGCCACAACTCTATTAAAACCTCAGCCAGTAATACGTAGGCCAACTTTTGGACCATCTAGTTTTCTGTATGACTGCCGCAGTACGTACATCATATTTGCACACTATCAGAAAGTGCCAAATGGAGCCCTGGTGGAGTGAGGAGCTGTAAAGAGAAGCAGAGCGCTCTGTTTATATTCTAAAAGTGTTTTAAGCTTGTTTCAAAGATTCTGTACTGCAGCTTTAAATGTTTTCCAAAAGCACACATACACTTATCAGTGTTTCTCAAACTTTTTACAGTGTGTACCACCTGATAAAAATGTCAAGCTCTCCTAAGTACCACTATGAAAGCATGAAACTCATAAATCTTACAACACAAAATTATTATTATTAAATTAGTAAAATTAGTATCTGCAGTAAAGATTTTTTCATACATTGTATACATTCTACCACAGGCAAAGTGGCCTCGATTTTAATAGTTTTTATTAATATTTTTTAATAATTTATTCTGTTTTGGGAGTGTTTTTTAATGTTTCTGTATTATACATCATACACATTAAAAGTGAATCTCTGTCCAAAAAATGCACTCAGTTTACTTTTTACTCACTATGAGCATCATTCATTATTCTCCCCCAGTAATTAAGGTTAGGATATGTATTTTTTTTTATTATTCCAATCCATTCTTCTTTTGCAGCAACAACATTTAAGGATGCAGGGACTGACAGAGACAGGTTTACCTTGCCTGGCTGGCAGCTCTCTGGGTGCTCAGCACCCCCAAAGATCTGATCCTAGAATCGCCCCTGGCTGGGAGTAAATAAAATACAGACGCATCTGGAGATCATCCTATGAAGTCCTATTCTAAAGTGTGTGAGGAGCATTCCTCACACACATCTTTATAGCATAAGGGGGGATGAGCGGCGGGGGTAGCCCTTTGGCACCCCTGCTCAGTAGGCTTCCACTACTCTCTCTCTATTATTCACCCTGGGGTTGCCCTCCCCCAGGCTTGTACCTGTGGCTTCCTGTCCTGGGGGTGGAGGTTGGCTGTTCTCCTGCCCTGCACCCTTTTGTTCATATTCAAAGACTATTTTTCTGTATGTATTCTTACCCCATAGCAACCGCCATAATATAATGTTGCAAGCAATCACAAACTCTACAGTCTGTCTAACTCCAGTGTATACCAAGCAATCCATTATTCTCAACAGAGATAAACTCAACATAAACTGAACCCACATTAAAGTTAGCTCGGTGCTTACCTTTAGATGAGCCCACAAACCGAGAGAAACTCCGTGATGAAGCTGGAAGTCTTTCCAAGCACAGGAGCAGAGACCCACGTGGTTCACGCTGATCTCAGCTACAATCCAGGAGACAAGGGTGTGCAGATCGATGCAGATATCGATCCAAACGTTGGTAGTGGTATTTGTTCCTGTAAGTTCACTACTTTACTCCCGTTTCATGAAAAAGCAGCTCTCTCTGCTCGACTCCTCTCCTGCACACACACTTTGCTCCGCCCCCTTTTACTGGCTCTGCTGTGATTGGTGGCTGTGCGGTCACGTGACTCAGCTGCACAAGGTATCCAAGTGGGGAGTTATTTCAAAATTAGCGCCTATCTCCTTTCCCTAAACTCTTTCCTTGGCCTCGTGGAAAACGTCATCGTGAGAAGGAGATTTGCTAAGGACTCAGGGAAAGAGAGGATCGGTGCTGAGAATTAGAACAGCCTTTTTTTTGTAGTGCCCAGGGTGTAGATTTGGTTGTGGCATTGGTGGGGACGGATGATTTAGCCATCGACCCCTGCCCCGATTCTTATTTTTAAAAAGGAGAAATATACTTGCCTACATATGCTATTCTGCGTGCTTTTAAACTATTTAAAATTACAATTCATTGTTTTATATGTGAATTATATAATGTCAAATTACTTAAGTATTTTAGGCTTTAGTTATATTCCATGTAAATCAGATATCATACAAAAATAGAAAAAATTGAGTCACGACAATAAAAGAATATGACTTTAAGGACTTAACAACATTACTTCAATTATAGTACACCAACATCTCTGATACATTAGTACTAAGGGAACACTGAATGACCTGCTGGTTTTTGTCCATAAAACTACTCATCTAAGATTACCACACAGTAAACGATCTCTCAGCAACATTATGGAACATTTTAGGCACTTTTGCCCCGATCAAGTCAGTGAGCTGGGATTTTTTATTCTAAACATGAACTACTGTTACAGCAGCAGACATGGACTACTGGTGCCCCACACAACAACTCAATGTCCACTATGTGAAGGAGCCAAACACATGCCTTCTCCTCTCGTTATGTCAAGAGATTTATTCTAAATAACACTTCTTCAGCTTCGAATCAGAGAGGAGAAACACACACTGCAGTTAGTTACTTGCAAGCAAGGGCAGCCACAGCACTCGCACAGAAGTGAGGACTCTGAGACTCACGCCCTGCCACTGCCCTGGTCTTTATTTATATACATCAGTGGGTGCGTTTGTTCATTACATTGGGATGTGGATTCGTATACAGGGAGTGCAGAATTATTAGGCAAGTTGTATTTTTGAGGAATAATTTTATTATTGAACAACAACCATGTTCTCAATGAACCCCAAAACCACATTAATATCAAAGCTGAATGTTTTTGGAAGTAGATTTTAGTTTGTTTTTAGTTTTAGCTATTTTAGGGGGATATCTGTGTGTGCAGGTGACTATTACTGTGCATAATTATTAGGCAACTTAACAAAAAACAAATATATACCCATTTCAATTATTTATTTTTACCAGTGAAACCAATATAACATCTCCACATTCACAAATATACATTTCTGACATTCAAAAACAAAACAAAAACAAATCAGCGACCAATATAGCCACCTTTCTTTGCAAGGACACTCAAAAGCCTGCCATCCATGGATTATGTCAGTGTTTTGATCTGTTCACCATCAACATTGCGTGCAGCAGCAACCACAGCCTCCCAGACACTGTTCAGAGAGGTGTACTGTTTTCCCTCCTTGTAAATCTCACATTTGATGATGGACCACAGGTTCTCAATGGGGTTCAGATCAGGTGAACAAGGAGGCCATGTCATTAGTTTGTCTTCTTTTATACCCTTTCTTGCCAGCCACGCTGTGGAGTACTTGGACGCGTGTGATGGAGCATTGTCCTGCATGAAAATCATGTTTTTCTTGAAGGATGCAGACTTCTTCCTGTACCACTGCTTGAAGAAGGTGTCTTCCAGAAACTGGCAGTAGGACTGGGAGTTTTGCTTGACTCCATCCTCAACCTGAAAAGGCCCCACAAGCTCATCTTTGATGATACCAGCCCAAACCAGTACTCCACCTCCACCTTGCTGGCGTCTGAGTGGGACTGGAGCTCTCTGCCCTTTACCAATCCAGCCACGGGCCCATCCATCTGGCCCATCAAGACTCACTCTCATTTCATCAGTCCATAAAACCTTAGAAAAATCAGTCTTGAGATATTTCTTGGCCCAGTCTTGACGTTTCAGCTTGTGTGTCTTGTTCAGTGGTGGTCGTCTTTCAGCCTTTCTTACCTTGGCCATGTCTCTGAGTATTGCACACCTTGTGCTTTTGGGCACTCCAGTGATGTTGCAGCTCTGAAATATGGCCAAACTGGTGGCAAGTGGCATCTTGGCAGCTGCACGCTTGACTTTTCTCAGTTCATGGGCAGTTATTTTGCGCCTTGGTTTTTCCACACGCTTCTTGCGACCCTGTTGACTATTTTGAATGAAACGCTTGATTGTTCGATGATCGCGCTTCAGAAGCTTTGCAATTTATACACTGCTGCATCCCTCTGCAAGATATCTCACTATTTTTGACTTTTCTGAGCCTGTCAAGTCCTTCTTTTGACCCATTTTGCCAAAGGAAAGGAAGTTGCCTAATAATTATGCACACCTGATATAGGGTGTTGATGTCATTAGACCACACCCCTTCTCATTACAGAGATGCACATCACCTAATATGCTTAATTGGTAGTAGGCTTTCAAGCCTATAAGACAACATGCCTGAAGAGGATGATGTGGACAAAATACTCATTTGCCTAATAATTCTGCACTCCCTGTAATAGTTAATCACATGTTAGAATTGTATATACAGTTGCTTCCAGATGCCTATAGCACCTGCTGCTTATTGCATTTGTGTATAATACATAATAAACATTAAGACTAAACAGTGTATAAAAAAAGAGAAGAAGTACGCCGCCTTCCTGCTGTGGTTGTGATAGTTAGGACAGTTTATTGTTTTAGGGGGAGATGTTATCAAAACAAGTTTCTGATCCGCTCAAAGTTGTTATTTCAGTTCCAAAAGTTTGGCTCTGTCCTAAAACTCTCCAGTCAGTCCTGTGTTTGGTACCGTGGATCATGCATTTTATTCTCTCGTTTGGAGCACTGGGTGGGCACAGCACTGGAGTGGTTCAGGTCCTACTTGGCGGGACAACTTTTTGCATCAGTCTCTGACCATGTGTCGTACTCCTCTCTTGTTTGGTGTCCCACAGAGCTCAGTTCTACGTCCCCTCCTCTTTTCTTTGTATCTGCTCTCTCTTGGATCTATACTGAAAAAACACAGCATTGCATTTCACTTCTATGCTGATGACTGTCAGATCTATGTCCCTCTAAAGAAAAAAGGCACATATTTCATGCAGCCATTACTTCAGTGTCTTGATGACATTAAGGCTTTGATGTCTCTTAACCTTGTAAAGTTCAGTGACAAAAAGACTGAGGTGATGGTTTTTGGCAGCCCCACTGAGACACCAAATGTATATTTAGATACCTTGGCCCAGTATGTTAAGCCAACTGTCACAAACCTGCTGGTCAAAGTGGACTGTGATCTGAAACTTGACAGTTAGATCAAAGCAGTGGTAAAATCAAGCTTCTTTCAGCTCAGGCAGCGAGCTAAAATAAAGCCAATTCTTTCACAAAGGCACTTTGACACAGTTATCCACGCCTTTGTTAGCACTCGGTTGGATTACTGTAATGCACTTTATATAGGGGTCAGTGCTTCATACATCTACAGAGTGTCCAATATGTTCCAGCTCGAAAGTTGGAGCACATTTCCCCTTTTTTAGCTTCACTTCACCTGGTGCCCATTTCTTTTTAGGATTCCTTTTAAAATTATTTTATTTGCTTTTAAAGCCCTCCATGGCCTAGTCCAATCTTATCTCTCTGAGCTGCTACAGCCGTATACACCCACCTGCTACAGCTGTATACACCCACCTCTCTCAGGTCAGCTGTTCAGCTGTTCCTGAATGTACCCAGGACTGAGCGTAAACTTAGAGGAGATCGTGCTTTTTCTGTAGCAGCTCCAAAACTGTGGAACAATATGCCTTTTGAGATAAGACAGGCCTCTTCTGTTTTTTGGTTTTATTTGATTCTGTGCTGTTTTATCTTATTTTAAACATAGGGCTGTTTTAATTTTGATGTATTATGTGTTTTATTTTTTACTGGGTTTTTTTTTACATTCTCTGTATTTTGCCAGAAACGCAGGGAGCTCACAAAACTATTTCAATGACCACCAAACAGCTAAAACAATAAATGAGAGCAGGTGAACAGATTCCACACAAAGCGCGGACCCGATGTATCAGTGAGATGTCGTCTTTCTCACCCGACGACATGAACACAGACACGCCGTCGGGACAGAAAGTCAACATCTCACTGATTCTGAGCTGCAGCTTTTGTTCCTCTCCGACCAAAAGAAAGCTTCATTTTTGCTGTTTAATACATTTGTTTTTTAATTATGTTAAATTGAAAAACGTTTAGCTTGCTGTTTTTCTGTGTTTTATCCTCAGTTACTTTGAAACAGTTACTGAGTCAAAATTGAATTTAATCAAATCAATTAAATCAGTGACGATACCCAGCCCTAGTGAGTAGCCTAAGCCCAACAGAAGTGGATGTAGCTGTGGGTAATGAGAAAAGATGAAAAGGTTGATAACACATTATAAGCAGTAAATGCACTGCCCAAGTGTCCCCTCTCCCCACTGCCTGTCAATAAAGAACTTTGTGTTGACAAGATTGTTAGGTAATCATTTACAAATCTATAATATCTGCATGGACAGCGTTAACTGATGACATTTCCGGCCACATTTGGAATTGGGACAGCCTTCATCACGTCGCTGTGGTGTAATCAGCCTTCAAATGGGGTCTCAAAATTGTACCAAAGAACTCTGTACCTCCCTCCATCCAACCACACACTTCTTCACGTTTGCCATCAGCCCTGCCTGCCTCAGGGAAACCGTGACCGTGACCAACCACTGCACATGCTCCACCGAGGTAACACTATGAATGATGACATCATCCAGGTAGGAAACAGCATATGCAGTGTGAGGACGCAGCTATCGCTACAGGAGGTGCTGAAAAATGGCCGGGGCTTCAAACCAGCCAAACGGAAGTGTGACGAATTGGTACGAACCATACAGAGTGGAGAAGGACGTTTTTGTCTTTGGACTCTGCAGACAAGGGAATCTGCCAATCAGCTGCGTTTCAAAGTGGTGCTCCGTGAGAGCCGTGCACACGGGCAGGGGGGAGAACACATCTGCAAAGCGCTGTTGCAATGCAGGATCATCTTGAGTAGCCGTGTTTGAGACATGGAGGATAGCCTGCATCTTTAGGAATAAGGAAGACACATTTTTTTTAAGTTGATTTCTTAGACTGTCAGTGTCACACTGATCATCATTCCCCACTTCCATGCTCTGGCCTGGGCATTCTTCATGCAAGTCACTAGCTACTTCAGAAATACTGGCTTGGAGATTATGGGGATCCTCACTGACAATATCACTTTGAAGGTCTGTTGCAAGACTTGCTTGGTGTGCTCTACTTTTATGGGATTTGAATGAAGAGTACACATTTGTGCTATACCTACAATCCTTATATGGGCATGTCACTGTTTCATGATTTTTCAAATGCTTTCTGAGATGACTGAAAAGGCCTGTTTCAGAAAAGGGTTGCTGAAATGTGCATACAGGGCATTTAAATAACGCAGGCCTCTGACTCTGCTCTGCACAACTGCTAAGTTGTGCTGTATGATATCTTGACAAATGAGTACTCAGTGCATTAAGTGTCTGAAATGTACAAATGCAATCAGTGTAGAGGCATGGAAGAGGGCTGATTTGGGAATAGTGGCTGTGCTGCAGCCTGTAGTGTCTAAATAACTGTATTCTGGAGGTGAAGGAAGCTGCGCACAACTTATACTGCCAGATCATGTTGGAAACAAAACAGAACTCCTTATACTTACAACTTAATATAACAGTTAAGTTATATTAATAAGTGATAAATAATAACAATAAGTGAATTACTATTAGCTCACAAAGACATGGTCATGGACTACAGCTAACACTGGTTTTAAATGGCAACCTGTTTTCCTCAAAACAATTTGTTTTATATAAGAATCTATAGGTGGAAAATAGCATAAGTAAAGTTGGTTTATTAGTTAGTTTAACATATTTTTAAGACAACTCGAGAGAGAGCGAGAGCGAGAGAGGTGATTGGTAGAAGAATTCACAAACAAAATGAATTACCTGGTATCTTTATCACATCCCCAGTTCTCTGCCTTGACTCTGTCTTAATTCTTGAAGCTGGAACAGAGAGATCCAAAGGCATAAACTGATGAACAATTAAAAAGCATCCAAACGGTGAAAAATTATAAATACTTCCATTTATAATTTTTCCCTGTTATTGATCTTTTCATTTAATCCCCAAAGTGTGAATGCATCTCTAGTCAAGATACTAAAGCCATCGAGTAAATATTACAATACTGAAGACAAGCAGCAGCACTTGAACTTTAACGGCATGGTTAAATAAACAACAACGCCATTTCTACAAACTAAAGCCTTACCGATGAGAGGTTCCCCCAAACATATGTTATTTGAAATTATTTAATGTGCATACACAGTTAATGTCAAAAATGTCAGGCTCCTCATCACTGCTTCTCTCTCCAAACAATTCTGGTTGTTTTGATTGACAGGTTTGTTTTTTAGGACCTTAGTGATCCAAGAGTGCCAATTGGTTGGCAGAAGTTGATTGACAAGTGATTCCACTAATTAGGCAAAGTGAGAGGAGACGATGCGTGCGCCATGCTCTTTCATTGGCCCTGTAACTCTGGCTTGTGAACAACGTGGCTCGTCAGAGCAGGTGTATTAGAAGGATGAGTTTCCCGTTTTTAAACTTTTTAAACAGCCTGCGACCCTCATTACAACAACTTAATGCTAGCTCTGAAAGCGCAAAGGTTCCTTCGGGGAGAGCAGTAAAGCACATAAAAAATGAGATTTACAGTGTAAGCCATTCAAATTGCAATGTATGAAAGCTTCTTACCGATTAGCTAAGCAACTGCCCCACGTTTAGTGTGGGGTGCCATAACACCAGACGTAGCAAGTGCCTCACCCTGCTGCTGGTTAACTACTTCTGATGTGACTGGTGAGGGGAGACTTGGTTTGCTACTGTTAAGGTTAGGTTGGGTCCCATGTGAAGTTGTTAAGAAGAGGAAAATTCAGGAGTGACGGCAGTGTTTTGAGATGTGAGAGATTTGCATCGTTTAACGCAAATCTTGTGTAGTTAGTGTGTAGTGTAGTCAATAGTTTTGTTGTGTATGTCAGAACAATGAGGCGACTGCTAAATGTTACAGGAGTGATACATCTCCTGTTGTCAGGCCTGCAGGTATCAGGCTGTTGTTCTCCTTTATCTCATAGTGGACAGAAATTGTGTTTTGGAGAGGCACAAATAATTTGTGCGGCATCAGGTTTGATGCTGAACAGCTGATTGTTCTGTAAATAGTTTGAAATGTTTGTTTAAAAAATGTCTTAGCAGCATTTTTAGGTAAACAGCTGCAAAAATCTTTGTTTTTTGCAATACTCAGTAACTTTTTTGAAGAAGTAACTATATAATTAATTGCCCAGCATTGGTCTTTATATATTGCATTTTGCAGAGAGAGTTACTAAGTTTCAAAGTGGTGCTCCATGAGAGTCCTGTAGACGAGCAGGGGAGAGAACGCAACTGCAAACCACTGTTGCAATGCAGGAACATCTGCTTTATTGGAATGTGTGAGATGTTAACCACAAAGACTCTTAAAAACACTGTCTGAAAACTTCATGCCAACAGCACGTTAAGAAAAAAAAACTTATTATCCTTGAAGATCATTTTAGAGTTTTTAATGAGCTGCAGGATCCTTGTTCAGTGTGAGTGGAGAGCAGCCAAGTCTTCTCCTCTGATAAACCTCCACATGTACCACTGAAAACAGTTAAATTAGTTTGAATCTGAAATCATGGCTCAAACTACTTGTTCTGAGACCATTTCTTTATTTTTGACACCAAACTGTTTAATAAGATAAACTCTACACAGACTTCATCAAATATAAGTAACGCTTTAACAGTATCAGAATTTCATAATACAAACTTCAAATCAACAAGAAAACAGCTGCAAACATGTGGATCAAAATTCATTAAAAAAACAACATGTGGACTTCAAGGACTAAAAACACTAAAGTGAAAGGAGGAGCAAAAAATAGAGGTTTAACAGAATTTGAATTAAGTAAAAGTCACCTGTGATCTTTAAAATGGTCCTGATGTGTGCTGCTGTTTTTAACTTTCAACATTTCTTCGCTGCCACTGTGAATAAGATTGTGGTCTTTGCCTAATTAAATAAAGGTTACACTGACTCACTGCTTCATCTTCTGGTACAAACTGGTATTATATGGAAGTACAGCCCAAAACCAGTTTAGCTTGAGTTTCTTTTTTCTGGACATAAAGTCACGGCAGGTGTTGTTTCAAAGCTGGTGGACAGATTTAGTTCATTTTGGAGGTTTTAAGAGCAAGTGCGTGAAATAATTTCCAATTTTGGGAGAAAAGGATTTAAGAGAAGATTTACAACAGCAAAAGATTAAATATGAATGAAGAATTGAAATTTAAGGTAACACATTAAATGAATACATTAAAAAATAAGTTAATTTTGGAAACACTAAGAAAGTACAAATGAAAGAAATTGAAATATATATCCATATCTGCAATTTTGATACATGATTGATTTGGTAAAAAAGACATTCCTATAACTTTAATAATACAGTAACAAGTACAACTACTAAACACTACTGTGTCCTAAGGAAACAAAGAATAAAATGTAACAGGGATAACATTTAAGAGAATTAAAATCCCTCAAAGGAAAAAACATAAACTTGATATACATATCTATACATGCAGCTTCCTAAATGTAACATTCAGGATTATTCACTGCAGCTCCAGAAATCAGAGCTACCTCATCAGATCCAAATGTGACATCAGCTGACACTCTTTACAGGAGATTCCATCTGAACTCTGTGGAGCCTGATCTCAAGGTTAACTTCGAGCAAATAATGAAGTGAATGTTTTTGCACATTGGTAACAGTGAAACAGTTTATTTTACAGTGTGGAATCGTTTGTGTTCGGAGTATGAACTGAGATTCCTGAAGCTCTTGTCACACTGGTCACATCTGAAGTTCACTTCCATGTGTGTACGTTCATGTTTGTTACGATGACCTGATTGTGAGAAGCTTTTGTCACAGTGTCTGCACTTGTATGGTGTCTCTCCTGTGTGGATTTGCTTATGCTTTTTCATTGAGCTCATGTCGAGTGGTGAAGGATGACCCACACTGGTCACAGATGTGCTTTTTGACCGCACAGTGGAAGAGGTCATGTATTTTTAATGTACTTGGTGTGTGGAAGCCTCTCCCACATTCTTTGCAGTAGTTCATTTTGTCTCCAGTGTGTCTACGTTGATGAGGTTTTAGGTCCCGTTGATGATTGGAAGCTTTTCTACAAAGATCACAGAGAAACTCTTTCCCACCACCACAGTGACGACAGGGCTGAGAACTGGATCCATCTGCGTCGCTCCACTTCTAAACAAAGACAGTGTAAGTCAGGGAATTCCTTCAACATTTTTATCCTGAACGTCGCCTGAAATAAAGAGCATCTCTGCCAACGTCCAATTACATTTTACTGTTTACATTACAACACTCAGCTTACTGAGAGAAAACGAGTCTTCGTTTTTCCGAAGAGTTCATTCAGTATAACTCCATAAGTTTACTGATCAGACTTGTTCCAAACAATCAGGGTACAATTACAAGATAAAAAACTAAATACATCCTCACAGTAACTGCACTTGTAGAGTTACTTTCTGGTGTGGATCTGTTGGTGTTTATTCAGCTGATGATGAGCTTTAAAAGTCTTCTCACACAGGTCACATTTATAAGGTCTCTCCTCAGTGTGGCTAAACATGTGTCGTTGTAACTTTGCATCTGTTGTAAACAGTTTCCCACACTGATCACAGCAGTAAACATCATTTCCAGTGTGAATCCGGAGGTGACTATTTCGGTAGTGTTTGTCGCTGAAACTTTTTCCACAAAAGTTGCAGGTGTACGCTTTAATTCCAGAGTGGGTAACTAGATGCTTCTGTAAGTATTCATTGTGAGCAAAAGCTTTACCACACAGCTCACAGCTGTGTGCTTTAAATCCACTGTGGATGAGTTGGTGTTTTTTTAAGTATGCAGCCAGGGTAAAAGACTTTCCACACAAGTCACAGCTGTATGCTTTAACTCCACTGTGGATGAGTTGGTGAGTTTTTAAGTTTCCAGCCAGGGTAAAAGACTTTCCACACAAGTCACAACTGTATGCTTTAACTCCACTGTGGAAGAGTTGGTGAGTTTTTAAGCTTCCAGCCTGGGTAAAAGACTTTCCACACAAGTCACAGCTGTGTGCTTTAAATCCACTGTGGATGAGTTGGTGAGTTTTTAAGTTTCCAGCCAGGGTAAAAGACTTTCCACACAAGTCACAACTGTATGCTTTAACTCCACTGTGGATGAGTTGGTGTGTTTTTAAGCTTCCAGCCTCGGTAAAAGACTTTCCACACAAGTCACAGCTGTATGCTTTAACTCCACTGTGGATGAGTTGGTGTATTTTTAAGCTTCCAGCCTGGGTAAAAGACTTTCCACACAAGTCACAGCTGTATGCTTTAACTCCACTGTGGATGAGTTGGTGAGTTTTTAAGTTTCCAGCCAGGGTAAAAGACTTTCCACACAAGTCACAGCTGTATGCTTTAACTCCAATGTGGATGAGTTGGTGTGTTTTTAAGCTTCCAGCCTGGGTAAAAGACTTTCCACACAAGTCACAGCTGTACGGTTTAACTCCACTGTGGATGAGTTGGTGTGTTTTTAAGTTTCCAGCCTGAGTAAAAGACTTTCCACACAAGTCACAGCTGTACGGTTTAAATCCACTGTGGATGAGTTGGTGTCTTTTTAATTCTCCAGCCTGGGTAAAAGACTTTCCACACAAGTCACAACTGTATGCTTTAACTCCACTGTGGATGAGTTGGTGTGTTTTTAAGTGTCCAGTCCGGGTAAAATTCTTTCCACACAAGTCACAGCTGTACGGTTTAACTCCACTGTGGATGAGTTGGTGTGTTTTTAAGCTTCCAGCCTCGGTAAAAGACTTTCCACACAAGTCACAGCTGTACGGTTTAACTCCACTGTGGATGAGTTGGTGTGTTTTTAAGTTTCCAGCCTGGGTAAAAGACTTTCCACACAAGTCACAGCTGTACGGTTTAACTCCACTGTGGATGACTTGGTGTGTTTTTAAGCTTCCAGCCTCGGTAAAAGACTTTCCACACAAGTCACAGCTGTACGGTTTAACTCCACTGTGGATGAGTTGGTGTCTTTTTAAGTTTCCAGCCAGGGTAAAATCCTTCCCACACTCATCACAGCTGTAGGTTTTCTCTCCCTTTCTTCTGTGAGGTTTGTCGGACTCCTGAGAGCGCTGACTTCTCGCTCCATGTTGGTCCTGCAGTGACAGAGATACAAACAGAGGCAGTGAGTGAAATAAAGTCGTGGAACAAACTGAAACTCCCTCCATTGGTGGAATCAAACATGTCAAAAAACACATTGTAGGTGTGTTACCACCACCTTCTGGTGATAGTATCACATTACAATGATGTGCTACAATGAGAGTTGTAATGAAAATGACATTATTGAAGAAATATTGATCTCAGTAGAGAAACTCTTTTATTTCAGACAAAAATTGAGTTCAACTGATGATATTGTTGTTTCAGTGTGTGTAGAGAAAATATGATCTTTGTATTTTTTTGTAACTTCTGTGGTTTTTGGTTGTGAATGTAGATTCTGTATATATGGAGGAGCCCAGGATGGAAAAGATAAAGCTGCTGTTAATGGGTTTTTAAAAACCAACCAGCTGAACACACAGTTTCAATAACAGTGTAACTGTGATGTTTTTCTCACCTTTTGTGTTGAAGTCATTGTTTCCTCTGTAGTGGCTGAGCTGAGTCCAAATGGCTGAAATTGTTCTTCTGCTGCACCACCAGACTCTTCTCCTCCTGTTACTCAGCTGGGACACAAAAAGTATATATATGTATTTTATCCCTGACAAAAAGAAGCAGAGCAAATAAACATGACTAAACTCCTCAGTGACAACAATACCTCTGAAGCTTCAAGGTGAAACCCCAGAAGCAACTACAAAAAGAAAGTCATCAGTTGCCTACAAGAACTTGAAAGGAAAAACCACTGACCCCCTGCATGTCATCGCCTTTACCCAGGGGATGCTACACCCTGTATAGATGGACTTCCATAGACCCACAAAGACGGAGTCCCGATCAGTCTCAATGGTAGCAGTATAAACTCTGCCACCTACAACATTTCAAACACCTCATTACCATCCTAGCTCCCCTAGGATGGTAATGAGGTTTTTAAAAAACATTTCGAAACTCACTTTGTTAATGTGGAATTCTAAAATTATTTTACAAATGGAGAATTTATTCTACAATTCATCATCTAAGCATCTAAGAATTCTGTATTTCGATGTGTGTCTTATTTAATGAATCACTTCAATGTAAGCAGCTATCTCTTGGTAGTTTTCAGTCTTTTGAATATGTGGCTTTACAGCTGAAGGCCCCATCCAAAGTTATGTTTCTTAATGTTTACAGGCCTCCCAAATACTGCACAGACTTTTTTAATGACCTCAGTGAACTGCTGTCTGTGATCTGTGTTGATTTTGACTGTGTAATTATTGTTGGGGATTTTAACATCCATGTGGACAGCCCTCAGGACAAAGGGACTAAAGACCTGAGTAACACTCTGGGCAACTTTGGGCTGACTCAGCATGTAACAGAGGCCACACATAATAGAGGACACACTCTTGACCTACTGATCTCCAAGGGCCTGAGCATTTCAAAGGTTGCTGTGTCTCATGTGGGCCTGTCTGATCATTACTGTGTTTTCTTTGAAAGTAAAATTTCAGCCCACATAAATATATCAACAGCAGTGATCACAAAACCGTGTATAACTGAAAACAGTAATGAGATCTTTAACCAGGTCTTCCCCTTAACACCTGACCTGTCCAGAGGTTCAGTCAATGAGCTCGTCACTAGCTTCAATGCTAAAATGTTAAATGTAATGGACACTATTGCTCCCATTAAGGTGAAGGTTATCTCTGGAAGGAAAAAGTCTCCATGGAGAAACTCCACACTGGTGAAAAATGAAAAAAGAGAGTGTAGGAAAGCTGAGCGCAGATGGAGAAAAACAAACCTGCAGGTTCATTATGACATCTATAAAGAGAAACTTCACAATTATAATTTACAACTGAGGAGTGCAAGGAGGTCCTACTTCTCTGACATCATCACCAAAAACAGTCATAATGCTCGGGTCCTATTCTCTACAGTTGACAGGCTAACAAACCCTCCTGTGTCAGTGGCAGCTGAACTTCATTCGATCATGGCCTGCAATGACTTTGCCAAATTCTTCACAGAAAAAATCCAAAAGATTATACAAGCAATTGGTACATCAACAGAAGATTCAGGATATGTACTGTGTCCACCGAAAAACTGTCTAAACACCATCGAACAGTTTCACCCTATAAACAGCAAGGACCTGGAGGACATCTTAGGTCAACTGAACTCTTGCTGTTTAGATGTCCTGCCAACAAGTTTTTTCAAAAAGGTCTCAAAGACTTTGGAGTCAGACCTGTTACAGATCGTCAACTTTTCTTTACAGTTTTCTCAGTTGCTTTGGTGCATTTCTCACAACAGAATTAAACTTTGCACAATAGTTAGTTCAACCTCCACAACATGTAGTTGTTTTGGCACAACCTTGTGGCGGTTTCATGTTCATTTCACCCAAAGGCAAATGCCTTTGGACATGAAGCAGTTGAGTAAGTACAAATATCTAAAGAATGGTCACTTTTGACTTGCTATTCATCACTATCTCCTTGCTTCTATCATGAATGTCACAATTATTTATACTTGTACCGGCTGAATAGTCATTGTCCATACAACTAATAGTCTTCATTTCATTGCTTGTGTCAGTGCACTCAAAATTGTTGAACATCTTGTCAAACAATTTGTACACCCATTTTGAAAACCCTATTTTCAAGGAGTTTCCATGAAAATCTCCATAAATTACTTTTCTCAGGTGAACCTTATCTCACACTAATGAAAATTGGTGTGTGTTACTCTTACTTGCAACCAATGAAAAGCCTCTTCTACCCAGTCATAGGTGAATCGCGTTACAGTATCCCCTACTCTACAAGTATATATATAATGTAAACCAACAGACAGGATTGGCATGAGGTGCATACTGAATCTACAAAAGCTTGTGATGACATCACAGCAGAGTCCTGCAGAGGGTGGATTCGCCACTCCAGGAGATACTTTCCTCGCTGCATTGCGAGGGATAACATCTGTTGTGATGTAGATGAAAGTATGTGGCCAGACAGACAGGAACGTCTGGATGTGCCAGAATGATTTACTGTACTGTTACATGTGCTGTTTATTGTTCACATTAGTGCACAGCTCTACCAAATGGGTGATTTTATGTTTACATGTATTCTACAGTGAACAAGTGACTGTAGCATATTTGTCTTTTGCACAATTCTGTAGGATTACAAACACTTCTACACAATGGAAATGTGAAACGTACGTATTCAGTGTCTCAGTTACTCCCAAGACTCCCATAACATCTACAGTGACTTCACTGCACATTTCAGATGGCTGTACAGGTAGGCCATAGTGCTGTCGTCAGCATTTTCAGGTGTCACCAATTGTTTTTGCAATGGGAAACACTGAAATTATAAACTGTCATAGTGGAAACATGACAATGCCATTTGACTATCTTGTTCATACAGATGGTGTCAAGACTTTTCATTTTGATGGCACTGGCAGTTTCATTGACATGGATACTTGCTTTTGCGGTATGGATAATCAATTCTGTGCATGTGACGTGCTTTTGCAGGCTATCCACTAGGTTTTGCAGTTTGCACTAATTGTTTTGGGAAATGCACTAACTGCTGTGCAAATGTTGATGGTGTTCTGAGAAACGCACCAAAGCGACTGAGAAAAACTGTAATATCAGGTGTATTTCCAGAACCACTAAAAACTGCTGTAATTAAACCTATACTGAAAAAGGACAATCTTGACAAGACACAAATGAACAACTACAGGCCGATCTCAAATTTCCCATTTTTAAGTAAGATCATTGAAAAAGCAGTTTCTCAACAGCTCAATTACTTCTTACAGTTTTTCTCTGTTGCTTTTGTGCATTTCTCACAACAGAATTGATCTCTGCACCACTACTAACAATTAGTGCAAACTGCAAAACATGGTGGATAACTTGCAAAAGTGAGTCACTTCATCAAAAAGAAAAGTCAGTTGTTCAAAAGCAAGTCAGTTGCTCAAAATAAGGAGTCAATGCTTCAAAAGCAAGTACTTATATCAATCAAAGTGTCTGGGCTGTCACAATTACAAGTCAGTACACCAGCACCTTTGGTCACAAAATCAAATGGTTTGAACATGTTCTCATTGTGACGGATTTCTTTGTAGGTTGTTCCCAATGACATGTCAAGTCTGAAAACCATAAATTGTAAAGGAAACTCAAGACACTTCATATGCACTCTTGATAATATTCAATTGAAACTGTGCACAGCATTGTGCAACTGGGGAAATACAGTAAATCAAACATTTTACAACAAACATAAACTCACTTAGACAGTAAACCTTACTGCAGTAGTTATGAAACAAAAAAAACCTGAAAAACAGACACTGCTGCATATCAATCATTGATATCTAGACGCTCCCGTCTTTCTGCCCACATATTTGCATCAACATCACAGCAAATGTCAGCTCTATCGTTGCATCGAGGAAAGTATCTTCTGGAGTGTCGAATCCACCCTCTGCAGGACTCTGCTGTGATGTCATCACAAGCTTTTGTAGATTCAGTATGCACCTCATGCCAATCCTGTCTGTTGGTTTACATTATATATATACTTGTAGAGTAGGGGATACTGTAACGCGATTCACCTATGACTGGGTAGAAGAGGCTTTTCATTGGTTGCAAGTAAGAGTAACACACACCAATTTTCATTAGTGTGAGATAAGGTTCACCTGAGAAAAGTAATTTATGGAGATTTTCATGGAAACTCCTTAAAAATAGGGTTTTCAAAATGGGTGTACAAATTGTTTGACAAGATGTTCAACAATTTTGAGTGCACTGACACAAGCAATGAAATGAAGACTATTAGTTGTATGGACAATGACTATTCAGCCGGTACAAGTATAAATAATTGTGACATTCATGATAGAAGCAAGGAGATAGTGATGAATAGCAAGTCAAAATAACCATTCTTTAGATATTTGTACTTACTCAACTGTTTCATGTCCAAAGGCATTTGCCTTTGGGTGAAATGAACATGAAACCGCCACAAGGTTGTGCCAAAACGACTACATGTTGTGGAGGTTGAACTAACTATTGTGCAAAGTTTAATTCTGTTGTGAGAAATGCACCAAAGCAACTGAGAAAAACTGTAAAACAGAATAACTGCTATGATGCCTTCCAGTCAGGTTTTAGACAAAACCACAGCACTGAAACCGCTCTGACCAAAGTGTTTAATGACATGTCTGAATACAGACAGTAGAAAAATGTCAGTCTTAGTTTTACTGGATCTCAGTGCAGCATTTGATACAGTTGACCACAACATATTACTCAAATGACTGGAGAATTGGGCAGGTCTTTCAGGAACTGTACTAAACTGGTTCAAAACATACTTAGAAAACAGGTAACTTCACATCTGAGCAGACAAGTATCACATGTGGAGTTCCCTAAGGTTCCATCTTGGGACCCCTTCTGTTTAACATTTACATGCTCCCACTGGCACAGATTATAAAGAACAACAAAATAAACTATCATAGCTATGCAGATGACACACAAACATATATCACAATGTCACCAGGAGACCGAGACCCTGTACAGGCTCTTGGTAAATGCATTGAGGAAATTAATGACTGGTTGTGCCACAATTTTCTCCAGCTGAACAAAAACAAAACTGAAGTAATAGTCTTTGGTGCCAAAGAAAAACGATTACAGGTCACCAGAGAACTTCAGTCTATACACCTAAAAACCACAAACCAGGCGAGAAATTTGGGTGTAGTGATGGACGCAGACCTAAACTTAGAAAAACACATTAAGACAATAACAAAATCAGCTTACTATCACCTCAAGAATATTTCAAGGATAAAAGATCTGATGTCTCAACAGGACCTGGAAAAACTAGTCCATGCATTCATCTTTAGCAGGCTTGATTACTGTAACAGCATCTTTACAGGTCTACCTAAAAAATCAGTCAGACAACTACAGCTCATTCAGAACTCTGCTGCTCGAGTCCTCACTAAGACCAAAAAAGTGGACCACATCAGTCCAGCTCTGAGGTCTTTACACTGGCTGCCTGTCCGTCAGAGGATAGACTTTAAAGTTCTGATGCTGGTCTATAAAGCTCTGAATATTTTTGGACCAAACTATGTCAGTGACCTCCTGACCCAGTATGAACCTTCCAGATCCCTCAGGTCATCTGGATCTGGTTTTTTATCAGTTCCCAGAGTCAGAACCAAACACGGAGAAGCTGCATTCAGCTTTTATGCTCCATATATCTGGAACAAACTCCCAGAGAGCCTCAGATCAGCTGAAACACTAAGTTTATTTAAATCCAGGTTGAAGACTCACCTATTCTCATCTGCATTTGAAAAAAACACCAAATCCACACTTAAGTTTAAATTTCTAAACTTCAATTTGAACTACTGATTTTATCTACTGTTCTGATTTTATCTACTGTTTTTTAATCAATTCTAATCATGCTTTTTATTTGTTTTTGTTTTTAATGTCCCTGTAAAGCACTTTGAATCACCTTGTTGGTGAATTGTGCTATATAAATAAACTTGCCTTGCCTTGCCCTGTGTGGCTATTGTGGTTCTCCATATGGTGGTACATATAGAGGACATAGAGGAAGTGGCACACATCACGAGGGGGTACATGTTGAAGGTGTTAACAACACACAGTGTGGTTGGCTAGGTTAACTCACAAGCAGAATTTAGCTGTGCCTGACTACAATAGAGACTTTCTTCTTTAGATGTTTCTGAAACAAGAAGGTGTAGTAAACAGATTTGTTTCAGAAAAAGGGGAAAGGAATTAAAACAACATACATAAGCACAGAGTGTTTTAATCCTACTAACACATACACACACATGCAATGAAGCTCATGAATACCAGATGGTATTTTAAGCCTGTGTTTCTGATTTTATCATCTTGTTCGGTTCACTTAGTGAGATAAGAAGCGATATATGAACTAGTGGACTAATATTATATTAGGAAAGATGATTGAATGATAGCAGGGGTGAACAGAATGCAGCAGAGGGTTTAAATGAGTGAGACTAACAGATTCTTAGTTTCTTGTTCCTGATGATCAGATAAATGATAAGTTTAAAATCCAGTTAAGGAACGAAGAAATAAAGAAGGTCAAAGATTTTAAGTTTTTAGGAATAATTTTTGATTTACGTCTTAAATTTGACAAGCATGTAAAGAAGACTGCTAAGACGGTCAAGGCTAATCTGAATTGTTTTGAGTTAATTCAGCACCATATACCTGCTTCAACTATGGGCAGAAATCTGTGCCATTAGAAACTGAATTTGAATAAGTTAATTTGAATTTGAATTGCTCAGATTGAATCTGAATTGTAACTTGAATAAATGCTTTTGAAAACTGAATTTGAATTAGTCTAATTTGAAATTGAATCTATGGTTTGAAAATGATCATCACTAAATTGAAATTGAATTTTATATATTGAAAATGAATTCATTTGCTCTGAAACTGCATTTTATCCTTTAAAAATTCAACTCTCGAATAATTTCAGTTTCACTCTCACCATTCAGTTTCAGTTCTACAATTCAATTTCAGTTCCAAAATTCAGTTTTTTGGAACTTACATCCGGTTCCGGGTCAAGCGCAGATTAATAGAACTACGTTTTACTAGCAGACCGAAAGTGTTACTGATGGGAATCTACAGCGTCTTGAGCTGAATTAAGACTTCAGAAGTCATTCGTCATGTCGAATGACCAGCGGATAAACTCTCAGGTTGGTAATAAATGTATTACATGTATAAGAACAAGCGTCATTGTTAGAGTGAATTGTTAAATGTTTGTTATTTTTATGCTTACCATCCATTTCTACATTGTTTAACTGTAGGATGAAAGGAATTCCACAGACCCCTCCCCAGATTCTCGGGGTTCTGGGTAGGGGGCTGTAAAGTTTTATTGCAGATACATCCTATCTGGAGGATCTACTTCTTTTGATGTAAGCTTCCTGCGTTTACGACCCTTTGGTCAGCAGGAGGTCTCTCTCACACACACACACACATTCCTACTTACATATAGAAGTTCACACATAAACATACAATGCCTTAGAACCATGTGGGCGTTGCTTTGCTGTGTTTTGTGTGAACTGTCTCTCAATAAAAGCCAGCGAGAGGAGGCCATCATTGGGGTCATTGTCGTGCTGGACACAGATGAGGCCTCCCTTGCGCAAGTAATCGATCGAACACTGTTGCCTTGTTTTTCTTTCATGGGAACAAGTCCTGGATACAGCGGGGTCTGGGTTAAGACCCAACAGTCATGTTAACAAATGATAGCCATACAGTAACTTTTATGCTTATTGTAGCTGTTAGCTAAAAACGCTAATTTAGCGTAGTTTGCCCTGAATTCAGCTTTGACAAACAAATATGATCGACTGTTTCTAGTAGAATTCCAAAGTTGTCATCTTGTACCCTGTCAGAGCCCTGTATGCTTGCAGAGACCCCTACAGTAGGGAAACAGGCAAAACGGTGTCCAAACCTTTGTATTTTAGCTTTATTTATGTCTTACACAGCATCCCAACTCTTTAGCTAACTTAATAACTTTAGCTAAAGTGAGTAGTTAGTCTAATTCATTAGTGCAGCATTACTGGATCACCTGTTTGAAGTGATCAACACCCTAGACAAACGCTACACAGTGCCGTCCTGCAACTATTTTTCAAATGTTGCACTACCTGTTCTATACACGCAGTGTCGGACAAGGGTGGAGACGGAATTACAAGCAGTACAAGATTTCACGGCAACGACAGACGTATGATTCAGCCAAACTCAGCGTTATATTTTGTTAATAATTGTGGTTTACATTTTAAGAAACATAGCTTTTACCTACCTCTCTCATCACCTTACACACGGAAAGAATACTGTTCAAAATGTTATTGTTAGAAGTATTTTAAGGTTTTGTATGTAAGAGTAGACAAGTGAGACATTGATTGTTTTTATGTTCAGTCTCAACTGTTAGGAAGTTGATGTGCAGTTAATAAGTGCAATAAATATTTATATTGGAAAAGAAAATCGTGAGAGAATTGTGATCTCAATTCTAAGCAAAAAAAAAAATCGAGATTCTCATTTTATGCAAAATCGTGCAGCCCTGGCATCATTGTCACATTTTAGAGAAATATAATCTACTTAGTTTTAGGAGTTTTAATCATTTGTGTTTTCTTAAATTAGTCTTTAAATGTATAAATAGGATGGCCCCAGAGTGTCTTAATAGATACATCCAGAGACAAGATAGTAATCGTATTACTAGAAGCATGGTGAACGGAAACTGCAAGATATCATATCGCAGATCTAAATTTGGTCAGTCGGCATTTTCCATAAAGGCTTGCAATCTGTGGAACACATGTCCAACCAAAATCAAATTGATTACAGACATCAGATCCTTTCCATTGAAGGTTAAAGCTTGGTTAAAGGGAAATCAGAGATGTAGTCATTTTAACTAATGATTTTATTTTTATTGTCTATTAATTGTAGTTGTATTTACGATGTATTTTGGCTTTATGAAAATGTATGTATGGTAAAATGTATTTATTTTGATTGTAAGCCCAACAAGGGACAATTGTTGAAAATTAGCAATAGCTATGAACTTATGTGTGTTACATCAGTTTCATGTTTTGTACTTGGACTATGTCAAACTGCACTGTCCCTTTTAAATAAATTTAAATTCAAATGTGTGGGGGAGGGTTTACCATGACATACACCTGGTTACATGGGAAGAAACTTATTAGCAAACTAATAGGACATTAGGGTTGTGTGAAATGTGTGTGGCTGGTGGATGAATGTTTTGGGGATTTATTTGGCGGCTACATTTTTTTTTACCAAGTGGAACCTGTCAATAAGTTTTGGTTTGATTTATCAGTTTAAGGAGACGAGTATGCTTTGGGAAGTCCTAAAACTAGATTTTCGTATTTTTATATTTTGTAGTATGTTATTTTCTTTTTTTCTTTTCATGTTTGAGGAGTGCACTGAGACTGGACTGATAATGGGGACAAATGGTTCACTGAATTGACACTGATACGCAGATTGCACCTACTCCAAGCAGAGAAGGAAAGGGTGGATGTATGTATGTTTTTCCAGGAGCAGGAAGATGACAGCGACATCCTAGGGTCGCGTGAGCTTGTGGGCCATGCAGACTTAATCTTGTAGTTGTTCATTTCTGTGTGTATTTACCAGCGCTGTGTTATTCATGTTGTAGTGCCACATTTCTTTTTTTATAAATCATAACACATTAGTAATAGTAATATCATTTCCTCACTTTAGTGTTCACCAGTTGTATACATGCATGTAGAATGTTATCACAAGTGGGCCCCATGTTATTGCACCTTCACAGTGGACCCATCGTAGACTGGAAGACATCCTGCTTTAAGGGAGGTGACAGCGAAAATCGTTTTTAAATACTGAAGCTAGCTCTCCACCTCTACCATTGGTCTGGGGAGAGCTGAAAAATGAACAATCGGGAGGAAGGAGTTCCGAGAAAGAAGAAAACTCACCGCGTCCAAGCCAAGTTTCCATCAGGAATATAAAATCCAGTCCCGACGAGATATAAAAGTCATCTAGGATGAAAGTCAGCCGATCAGCTGATCATTGATCAGTTTCATGATTGAAGTAGCAACAGGAGATCCTCACAGATGCTGTCTTTACAAAAGATAAAAATAAAAACTAGGCCATTGTTTATTGGCAGACCAAGACTGTGATGATAAAAGGCTTGATTTTCGACTTAGTGTTTTTAGTGATGACACTTCTGGCAATATGACGTTTTTGTTTATTTGCCGAACATATCTCCAAAAATGCACATCATTGTTGAGAAACTTCACAGCACAGCACACTGGTTTTGCATGCGTGAGGTCGGGTCCAGGATCCAAGACTACGACAGAATGGCCAATCAGCTGATCACTGATCAGTTTCATGATTGAAGTAGCAACAGGAGAGGGAGGGGGAGAGAAGAAGAGGCAGTCGCTCCATATATCGGTTGTGAAGCTTAGCGTGGGAATGCTTTCTTGATTTCTCTGGGACAGCTTTCTCTGAGATGAAATGCTGGTTTCGTAGCGATGCTCCAAATGCTCCACCAGACCACCGACAGCTCTCTTACGCCACAGCCGCTCTATCACGTGACACATGCTGCTCCGACGTGCTAAGGTTATGAGCTGGGTTACGCTATGCCGCAAGTTTTTGTGAAGTGCTTTTGTGATATTTAAAAGATCGGATTAAATTTTGAATTTCTTTTCGATAACCGATCGAGTAATTTAGGTGAGTATCGGACCAATACGTAATATCGGATCTGTCCGTCTCAAATCTCAACTGCAGGGGCAGAATAATCCCCTAGTCTGTGGAAAAACATATCTCAGGGCAGTCTACCCCTGAGATTGAAGCAAGAAGAGGAGGAAGAACGCAGAGAATCACCCAACACGGAAGACACTGAGTGTTAAATTACAACAGAGGTTCTAGTTTTAGTACAGAGAGAAGAAAGAGACACAGGTGAAGATGGTTTTGTGGGGGAGCAAAACACACTTAGCCAGATTAGTGTGTTTAGTATGGGACTGACACTTGTAGAGCATATTTTAATGGAATAGACGTGGACTACATTGAAGTGGAAACACCAGCTGAATAGTGTGAGTGTAGCCTGAGGCTATGTCAACACTAACGCGTTTTTGTTTGAAAATGCATCGTTTTCTCTCCATTTTGGCATCCGGTCCACACTGAGACGGCGTTTTCGCTGATGGAAAGCGCAGTGGTTTGAAAACGCTCTTGAAAACAAATACATCTGAAAACGGTGGATTTGCGAAAACTTTCTAAAACGATGACGCATGTTAACCTTATGAGTTAGTTGTTTTGTTTGCTCTCAATTTTGACAGTCCTATTAAAGATTAATATCAGTCTGTACATGCTCCAGATTTCTTGAAATTATTTAACTCTCAATCACTTTTGCAACTTTTTACTTTTGTGTTACTCACAGCAACAAGTCCACCTCATTATTAGTCCATTTAAAAAAACTGTGCTTTTCCTCAACAGTTTGCTGCCACGTTTCAAAGAGCCGGTGTTCTGGGAATTCATCCTACCTGACATACCATCCTACCCGTTGCTTCTGCACATGCACCAAACCAACCTACCTTTGTTAATCTGAGCTACAAGCATACTTTAACAGCTAAAATTCAGTGGCGAACCATCCTACCTTTGTCAATAACAGCCAGAAACATACTATGATGGGTAAAATTAAGTGCCAAACCATGATACCTTTGTGAATAATACCTACAAGCATACTTTAACGGGTAAAATTAAGTGGCAAACTGTCCTGGCGTTTTGAATATGAGCTACAAGCATACTCTGATGGGCAAAGTTAAGTGGCAAAGTGTCATACCTACTTAAATTTGTGCTGGAATTACTCTGTGACAGCAGAAATGTGCATAAACTACTTACGGTAGGATGTTTTGCCAAAGTAGGATGGTTTGTCAGAACACCAGAAAGTAAATAAGCAGCAGACAGAAATGAGGCAGGTCGAATCTTCTTGCGTTTCACACATGCGCAGTACTGGCACATAGGGGTGGGCGATATAAACGATATACAATAGAAACGATATAAATTTGCTAACATAGCTGTGTCGCTAGCAATCACGAAGCACAACATTATATACCAGGTAGTCCAACTTCAGTAACCCTGCAAACGCCACTGCTGTTTAGTTTTCTGTCTTCATTTATGTTGGAAGTGGTAGCAGAGCTTTACGTTTTAATTAGTTTCAAAAATCTCAGTCAGAACATGGTATGTCATGTTTAGGTGGAAACTAGCGAGCTAACTTCCTGTTAACTTCTAACTCCGTTAAACTTAATAAATTCTGTTTTCATGGATGTAAAACTTAATTGTTACACCCGATAAAGCAGCAACGCTGATGATTTAATTAAAGATGAAATAACTTAGACCGTTTTTAACTCTTAGTGTTCTTTTGACTTTGCGACATGAAGCGGACGGAGTTTTGGACCCAGATTACTCCGCGAAGCTCCTCACTACGGCAGCCGTAATGCTCTGACAATCCATCAAGCAGTACGGCTTACCAAAGTTGTACTAAAACATTTTTAACAGATTTCTGCACGCCAAAATCGGTTTGAGGTCAGTAAGCACAACCAGAATTCACACATAAGGCACACTCTCAATTTTTGAGAAAATTAAAGGATTTTAAGTGTGCCTTATAGTGCGGAAAATACGTTATACAGAAGAAAAGAATATATCAAGTCAAGTCAAGTTGGCTTTATTGTCACTTCAGCCATATACAGTTTGTACACAGTGAGGCGAAACAGCGTTCCTCCAGGGCCAAGGTGCTACATGCAACATAAATTTACAACATAAATTAACAGAAAATAACTAAACTAGCTAACTAGAGACAGGACAGACTGACCTAACATAAATTACAACATAAATTAACAAAAACTAACTAACTAAAACTAACTATTCTAACTAGGTAAGTAGTGCAAAGGAAACCGTAAACATACTTGGTATGTAGGTAGTGCAGGAACAGTAAACATAATGTAGTGAAGTAGATTCTGGGTTGGGATGTTACATGATGTCCATAAACGCACCACTGACATCCACACCTTCCAGCTGACAATTACCCGGCTATAAGAAACAGCTGCGCTTCACTACTGAGAGAAGGCATTTGGCAGTCTTGGCAATCTAAGGTGGCTGCAGCACTAGGCAGTTGAGCTCCACATATCTCTTAAGGAAAGCTACTCAGTTGCCCTTAGAGAGTGGTAAGTGCGACTTTTGTTTATCATACTGTGGCATAGTAGGGTGGACTCTGACTACTGTTTCCCTCTCTTGTTGCAGGTGTGCATTAGACTGCTGCTGTCTTGTCAGATGCCGTTTTGTTTGTTATGCACTACTTTTATAATGTATAGTGATTTGGGATGTGTTGGTTTTATGTTGATCTTTTATTGATTGTTTAACGTTTTATCTTTTCTTTTATTGTTTTAGTGGAGGTGCGGCCGCTTGTTCAGAGGCTAGGCACATGAGGTGGAATCCCCTCCCCGATGCATGCGAGTGTACACACCGGGCATAGGCAGATTGCACCCTTTAGAATTTAGTGTGAGTGAGGTTTGCTGTGAAATCACACGGGTGAGTAATTGGTGGCACCCTTGGGCACTCCTCCCTGTAGGTTGCCTCCTCAAGTGGCCGGTCTCCACCATTTTGTCTAGTTGCTTCTTTTTAATATATTGTGCTTGTTTTAGGGTAGCATTGTGGCAGGGAGTATGTTGTTTTAATTATCGTTTGGTAATAAAGGGTTTTAATTTATTATTTTACTCTCTCACCCCTGCTACCCTAGGTGCCTTTTAATCTTATAGTTATGTTTTAGTAGTTTCTCTTAATAAACTTTGGAATTATAAACTTCCTTTGTCTCCCCTCTGCCTTTAAATAACGAGTCTGTGGGCTTTGGTAGCCAGTGCAGTCCTCTCATTGGCTAGAGAAATCTTTCCTGGGGTTGTGGCGCTCTCCCCCAGGTGGCGTTGTCACTACTTTAGTAACCGTCCCCGGTTATCTCTCATTTTCGCGACACCACAATAAAAATATTGTGCAAAAAGAGCATTTACAGGTTGATGTGTAAGTCCAGTCTCAATGCTTTGAGGTAGTTGAGTTGAGCTGAGTGATAGAGTGTGTGTGTGTGTGTGTGTGTGTGTGTGTGTGTGTTTATCAGTCCAGTCCCTTTTTGTTGAGGAGACGGATGGCTTGTGGAAAGAAGCTGTTGCACAGTCTGGATGTGTGTGCCCTAATGCTTTGGTACCTTTTTCCAGATGGCAGGAGTGTGAAGAGTGTGTGAGAGGGGTGTGTCCAATCAGCCACAATGCTGGTGGCTTTGCGGATGCAGCGTGTGGTGTAGAGGTCCTTAATAGAGGGGAGAGAGACTCCGATGGTCTTCTCTGCTGTTCCCACTATCCGCTGTAGGGTCTTGCGGTCCGATATGGCACAGTTCCCAAACCAGGCAGTGATACAGCTGCTCAGGATGCTCTCAATAGTTCCTCTATAGAAGGTGGTCAGGATCGGTGGTGGAAGCTGGGCCTTTCTCAGTCTTCTCAGAAAGAAGAGACTCTGTTGGGCTTTCTTGTGCAGGAAGCTGGTGTTGAGGGACCATATCGTGATATATATCGTTACTGCACATGCTTCAAATGATATCGCGATATGAATTTTAGGCCATATCGCCCAGCCCTACTGGCACGTAAGGATTTTCGGTCGTTTCAATGTGAACGCGCAACACTGTGAAAACGACTGAAAATACTAGTGTGGACACGGAATGTTTTCAGAAGAGAACGCCATTTTCCAATCTATCCGGGCTAGTGTGGACGCAGCCTCACTCTTCTCTCAACATCTTCACAATAAACTGTGAACAGATACCGAGGAGAGCAGCAGAAGACCTCATCCAGGAGCTGTTGGAGTACGATTCTTTTTGATGGTAGCAATCAGGCGGAGACTTTTACTTCCAAAATCCATTTGTGCTGGGAGCAGGGGTGATATTGACCCATTTTTGGGGGTGCTTCAGCCAGAGTGATGGTGGCTGAGACGCAGAGGAGTGGAGGTTGAGTGTCTGCAGCTAACAGGACATGTTAGCTGCATTTAACCTTCAGTTACTCTTTATATAGTTAGGTAGGACTCAGACCATGTTTCTTTTTAGCAGAAAAACATCACACCCAGGTAACCTGCAGTGTTGAAAACGTCTTTTCCTACGATGTTTGCTACTCTACAATCCGTCCTACTCTGTAGTAAAATCAGCCACATCTAATCGTCCTGTTGCTCCCACTGAAATTTATATAGCCTATTTAAAATCTAAAACTTAAGATTGTCCGTAGCCTACTGTTGTTACCACTGTCCTGTTTGCAATCAATACTGAGAGGACTTTTTGTTAGTGATCTTAATAGAATTTTTTTCATATTAATGTAAATTTTCATCTAATTGAATACAATCTATTTGTGTATGATTGTCAGTTCAAAGAGGGAGAGAGGAAAGAGGGGAATGTGAGGAGAAAGTACAAGGTCAGGAAGAACCAGGTAAGAAAGCAGACAACTGACAGGCAAAACAGAAACTGTTAAACTGACAAAGAGACAAAACCTAATTTTACTCACACAATCTGGAAGTTGTGTTCTCCCTATATTACAGCTGCTATACAGAATCTGCAAAACAAACTGGGTTGAAACATTTTTGACCCTCTTTAACAACATTCCAACATAACATTATCATTGATTGGGGAGATTAAAATCAATGATATATTTTATGTGGTTCAGCCACAACTCTATTAAAACCAGTAATGCGTAGGCCAACTTTTGGACCGTCTAGTTTTCTGTATGACTGCCGCAGTACGTACATCACATTTGCACACTATCAGAAAGTGCCAAACGGAGCCCTGGTGGAGTGAGGAGCTGTAAAGAGAAGCAGATGCTCTGTTTATATTCTAAAAGTGTTTTAAGCTTGTTTCAAAGATTCTGTACTGCAGCTTTAAATGTTTTCCAAAAGCACACGTACACTTATCAGTGTTTCTCAAACTTTTTACAGTGTGTACCACCTGATAAAAGTGTCAAGCTCTCCCAAGTACCACTATGAAAGCATGAAACTCATAAATCTTACAACACAAAATTATTATTATTAAATTAGTAAAATTAGTATCTGCAGTAAAGATTTTTTCATACATTGTATACATTCTACCACAGGCAAAGTGGCCTCCATTTTTATAGTTTTTATTAATATTTTGTAATAATTTATTCTGTTTTGGAAGTGTTTTTTAATGTTTCTGTATTATACATTTTACGCATTAAAAGTGAATCTCTTTCCAGAGAATGCACTGTTTACTTTTTACTCACTATGAGCATCATTCATTATTCTCCCCCAGTAATTAAGGTTAGGATATGTATTTTTTTTTTTTTTTTATTCCAATCCATTCTTCTTTTGCAGCAACAACATTTAAGGATGCAGGGACTGACAGAGACAGGTTTACCTTGCCTGGTTGGGCAGCTCTCTGGGTGCTCAGCACCCCCAAAGCTCTGATCCTAGAATCGCCCCTGGCTGGGAGTAAATAAAATACAGACGCATCTGGAGATCATCCTATGAAGTCCTATTCTAAAGTGTGTGAGGAGCATTCCTCACACACACCTTTATAGCGTAAGGGGGACGAGCGGCGGGGGTAGCCCTTTGGCACCCCTTCTCAGTAGGCTTCCACTACTCTCTCTCTCTCTCTCTATAGAGATTGAAAATGTGATGTCATTCAGGGGTAAAACCGCAAAGAGTTCTGGGAACTCGTGGCAAGAGGTACTAGCGCACGCAGGCTTTCAATTGAAATCAGTTACACAGCGATAAAAAGAAACACAAATAATGGCAAGAAGCTGTTGTATTATTAACTGCAATAGCCGATCGCATGACAGCCACGGGAAGCCGACGGGTAAAGAGATCGGTTGTTATCGGATTATGTCGTTGAAGAGAAATTGTTCGAGCCATGTTTCCAAAGTAACAAACAGGCGATGGATGGCCTGGATTGCAGACCAAATATAACGTCCCAGAACACGCCAGCTCACAGGTTAGTCTGCTCCAAGCATTCCCACAAAGCTCAGTGTTTTGTAGTAGTTAATACGTCATTTTTCATAACATAATTGGTGATATAGGTTACAAGCAAGTCTGGTGCTGAACAGAAATTGTAGCACTATGCTCCTTTGTTTATTGTGCATAAATAGTGAATTGTCCTAACACAATATTGCATTTCGCTGCTGTTATTACCACGGTACATTGACAAAAACATATACTTTTATTCACAGGATAAAACAGTTTTTTTGTATCACTAATTGCCCAGTACAATTAGAGCGTACAATATTATTGTCACTGCTACATTTCTGTAATGTGTACCAGAAATTATTTCCACTACTAATTAATTACCGTTGCGCTCAAAGGTCCTATTAATAAACGGTTAACGAATGTGTATTTATGAAGATGATTTGTGAGACCGGTAAACTTATGATATGTACGATGGTCTTTCGTTCTACACGGTGCATTTCAAGGTCCTGTACCCATCCGTCGGTAAACTGTACCTGGGCTTGTTGCAGTGACCTGAAGTTACTAAACTTCATGAGTGTATGCACTCATGAAGTTTAATAACTTCAGGTCACATTGTTCTCCTTCGTTTTGTACATACCTTTTTTGGCGGGCAAAGAAAAAGCAAGAATTTATTGGAACCGGAGAACGTTTTGCGGTGCTACAAATGCTTGCATTTGGATTGTTTTGCCAAGAGTTCCCGGCATGCAATGCGCGAAAGTCACGTGGTCTGTTAATCGCTATTATTCACCCTGGGGTTGCCCTCCCCCACGCTTTTACCTGTGGCTTACTGTCCTGGGGGTGGGGGTTGGCTGTTCTCCTGCCCTGCAGCCCATCCTTTTGTTCATATTCCAAGACTATTTTTCTATATATATTCTTACCCCATAGCAACCGCCATTTCATAATGTTGCAAGCAATCACAAACTCTACAGTCTGACTAACTCCAGTGTATACCAAGCAATCTATTATTCTCAACAGAGATAAACTCAACATAAACTGAACCCACATTAAAGTTAGCTGGGTGCTTACCTTTAGATGAGCCCACAAACCGAGAGAAACTCCGTGATGAAGCTGGAAGTCTTTCCAAAAAGGAAACAGATCAGGGAGCAGAGACCCACGTGGTTCACGCTGATCTCAGCTACAATCCAGGAGACAAGGGTGCAGATCGATGCAGATATCGATCCAAACGTTGGTAGTGGTATATGTTCCTGTAAGTTCACTACTTTACTCCCGTTTCATGAAAAAGCAGCTCTCTCTGCTCGACTCCTCTCCTGCACACACACTTTGCTCCGCCCCCTTTTCCCGGCTCTGCTGTGATTTGTAGCTGTGCGGTCACATGACTCAGCTGCACAACGTAACCACGTGGGAGTGTTATTTCAAAATTAGCGCCAATCTCCTTTCTAGTGATGGTAAATTTGATTCTTTTTACTGAATCGAGTTTTAATGAGTCACTCACCAATGCGAATCGAATTTTTTGAGTCATTTGATTCACTTTGTCAGTTGACCAGAGAGTGCAAAAATGTACATTTTCACTCAAACTTAATTTGTTTCTCTTTTCATGTAAATCCTACTGCTAAGATGAGTGATTCTAAAAGAAAAAAACTATTTTATAGAGCAAAAACATTTCTAAAATTAAGCAATTTCCTATCAAAATTTCTTAATAAACATTTATTTTGTTTATTTTTATTTTATTAGTATTTTCCTTAAATGTGTAAAATATATATTTTCTCATCTAAATGTCCACTGAGCTGTGAGCCAGGGGGCGGTAATGCGCCTTAACATTGGTTGCCAACCAAGAAGAAGAAAAAGCTGTGACGCAGGAGGGAGGGGGTGAGTGAGTGAATGGGCGTTTATCAATATGCGTACTTGTGCGTACTTGCGTTCTCGTGTACTCGTGATACGTCATCAGTCGGAGACCAAGTACTGTTCCAATTCGAAGTACGCATCACGCCGAGAACGCGAAAAAGTCCCGGATGTGTTCTCGATCCGCCCATTTTATCGAGCATGCATCGGTGTGGACTTGGGACAGCTATATATCCCAGAATGCATTTCGTCCAAAACTCAACAGCGGACTCCCGGCACATCGTCCCCCCCCCCTCCCCTCCCCGCCTGCTCGCGGTCTTCTCACTACTCAGGTTAAAGAAACCCCAGCAGCTGTCTATAGTATTGAGTGTCCACTAGAATAGAAATAAAAGCGTTCTAACATCTCACCTGCTTGTTTTTATTAAGGTATGTACATATATGTACATGTACACTATTTTTATTAATAGAGGTTTCACTACTGAGGTTAAAAATGATATATAAGTCACTTAGATCACTTCTAAATGTTAATGTTTGGTTTATTTCAGTGTGTTATTTGTTCCTGAGTAAACCGGTTTGGCTGTGATTAAAGTTAAGCTTCATAACATGTTACTCACAGTTAAATTAGGAGGGGCCGGCAGTAAAAACTCCGGACCTGTGACATCATCATGTACGCTGGTACAAATCACGAGTCCGTGCTCGCGTACTTGAGAATTGAGAGACGGCCCACGAGTCCGTGCTCGCGTTCTCGGCGGGTACGTACTCCCGTGCCTTCTCGGCGAGTACGTACTCACCGAGAACGCGAGTACGTACTCGCGTACTTGGGCATTGATAAACGGCCAGTGATTCGTTCGCTCTATGATTCAGCACAGGAGGGAGGGGGTGAGCGAGTCCTGAGCATTGACTGTAGAAAACATGGACGACGTGACTCCGCCTCCTACCATTGTGCAAAAACGAAGCCTGTGGCTGTGTCCCAATTCAGGGTATGCACGCTTGAAGTACGCACACTACGCGTACTACGGACGGTGCGTACTACAAGTACGGGTAGTGCGGAAGTGAGAGGCTTGTGAAATGGGACGGTCTAGCCCTTGTAGCGCTGTTCAGGTTGCCTAGCAACCATGATACTAACTGCGAGAAACGTCTCATACAGCAGTGTGTGACAGAAATGAAGGAGAAAATTGTTTTGTTGGTCATTCATTTTTGTCATGACATCACTTTGATTAGGACCACAGGACTGTAAAACATGATAGTTGGGCTTCATTTCTGTACTGAACAGTCATTTCAAGATTAGTTAGTAAATAACAATTAGCTAACGTTGTTCATGAGACTAAAGTCATCTCACTGTGGTAATGTAAATATAATATGGCCAATATTATATGTATTGTCAGACTATTATGGTATACACACACACACACACACACACACACACACACACACACACACACACACACACACACACACACACACACACTCTGTTACGGGTTCGAAATTGAGGATGAGAGTAAAACAATGATGGTCCAGAAGAGGTCAATCAAACAATTGATTTTAATGAATTCACGCCGCGTGGAGAGGTGCAAACTGCAAAACAGTTGTACATCTCTACCCAAAATACACTCTAGATTGCTTTTATAACATCAGGGTATTGTAACGCCCCTTCTTGCGTTTACAAGCACATAATTTGCATGTACAGAACATTCATGTATTTTAAGAATTAACTGCAACATAGAGGTTCCTCCTTGTGGCATACTCTTAAGAATATGGTGATGATCTAAGGCCTTTGAGGTCACCATGGACTGGACATCCTTCCGTCACCTGTAACTAAGCAAACTCAAATACCACAAGAAGCTGAATACATTCAGGCCTTTGCTCAGCTACTATTTTACTGTAACAATATACTCAGCATATGAGTTATGATACATATATATTTAACTCAATCATTTTAAAGTAGTTATAACTGCACCTGTAATAAACATGTTAATATTTGATTATGATAACCCCTATAATATAAATTATAACATAATGCCAGCAGCTTCAATAAACGCTTGGATGAAATGATAATTAATGCAATGACAAAAATGATGGTTATATAAAATAATCCCTGTAATTCCACAATTCCCCCTTTTGACGTCTCTTCCAGAGACGTCACTACACTATTCCCAGGTCCACTACCTTCGCTCTGACCCTCTCTAGTCGCCCCCTGACTCAGCAAATCCGACAATAACCTCCTGTCCTCTAGGTGGTCTAGTACTAAACACCAGCCCCCACTTGAAAACACTTCATGCTTAGGTAATCTCCGCTCCTCTTCTGGGTCTCTCTCTAGTGGAAATCTTCTCCTGTAAGGGATAGAAAACAAACAGCCTCTCTCTGCTACACCTTACTAACTTACTGTGTTCATCTCAGGTTCCTGTCATTATTCAAAGTTAGTTCACAATATCATATCAGGCAAAATCACAAACCCTACTGCCACGTCTGCTTTGTTACACATTTCTTGGCTAATTATTTATTTATTTTTCTATATTTTGAAACTATTGAGGTGCCATTTAGAATAACTATGAAAACCCCCATATGTACATATATATATATATATCAATATCAAGGGCATATCTACACTTAAACACACACTCAACCATTTCTCCTTCACTTGTTTAAAATACTCGTCCAGTCTCAGCACACACCAACAGCAGATCTCTTCATGAGACCATCTTCAGGTGCATTTTCTAACTTGGTCCTCCTGACTTCAGTTCTTGTTTTTCTACAGTTTTCTATGGAAATCAACCCACTTTTTCACAGTTTAAACATAGGTTACTCACATTTCTAGCCTGATTGTTTCCCAATAAAAGTGAAATCAAACATTGCATTTGATTTCACTTATATATTATCATGTTCTGGGCTCTATCCATTATATTAACTTTCTTCAATCTCAATACTCTTTATGTGTGTGTGCAACGCTTTTAGTTTTATTAAACACAACCCAAGAAAAATGCACACCATCCCCATGTCAGCCTAAATCTCCGCTAAAAAGCACACTTCAAAGTTTTCTATCTGGTTTTACGCCTCTTTTGGCCTCAAGCATGTACATAACATGCAAAGGTTACTGTTAATGCCCGTTAGACAAGTTTCCATTATCTACAACATTTTGTTTCACCCGGCTCACCCTTACACATTTCCTGTTCACTTATTGCATATTTATCTTTAACACCTTTTACCTCAGTAGTTGCTAAGCAGAAACAAAGCAACCTGTGGTCCACCTTTACCCTGTAAAATAAACTCATATCATGTTTGTGTCTGTAAGCATGTTTTGCATTCATTCATTACACTCCCCGCCATTCCTGCAAGTTAGGAGCTGTAAAGTTGAAAGCTGCATCAAGTCCAGGCCTTTGGCCTGGCCTATATTTAAATCATGTGTGTTTGTAAGCGTGCATGCAATTCACCTGCTATGTTCTCATCTTCCCTCAACATGTATCACCTGGACACTCTCACCAGTGAAGCTTAAAACCTGTTTGGACGGAACATCAACTCTAAACAAGCACAGTTATGCATTGTGTATAAAATTAACTCAACCTCATGCTAACCTACATACGTACCTGTCTTAAGAGAGACCTCTGCACAGCTCAGACGCCAGTCGCAAGAGCTCTCTAACATTAGAATCATCAGCTGTGACTTATATAGTGTTATTTCGGTACTTTATACTTCACACATTTTTGAACGTTGTTTATATGGGGAGTTCCTCTTTTTGTGTCTATATTTATTAATATGCCTTGTGCACTAAAGCTTCCTGTTTTTCAGTCTGGGTGAGCACTTGTTTGTGAGTATAAACTGGCCTCTACAAGCCTTCATTAGCAGATACACATTACAAATACTTCATATATACAGAGAAAAACCCAATAATCCACATTTCACTATTTTGTTCTTTGGTTCAGATTTGGATTCTGTATTGTTCTTTATTTATTATTATTTATGTTTAGATTGTTTATTGCTAATCTTGGTTTGTTGTTGTCTGTTTGGGAGCTGACATAGTCTCTATAAATGAACTTCTTTTGGTGGAGTAGCATCAGGAGAGAAGCTCCGGAGAGGCATCTTCCATGTTAAACACTAAAATATAACATAAGAAATCTTCTCAACGTGTTGTATATTTTTAATATTTCCTTATTATTTTGTCATAAAATAAATCAACCAAATAACTTAAGCTGTGTGACAGCACCTTGCGTTTACGCCAGGCTGTGAACTGCCCTGAAGCTACACCCCCTTTCACCCCATTTACTTTCTCAATCTTAGTTTAAACTATTCCTGACCTTCTCCTTCTCTCGTCTGATCGTCTCAAGCACGTCCTGTACCAAATTTACTTCCTCTTTTCAAGTCCCACATTTAATTACAAGCTCCAACACATTTGCCCTATATGGCTGTTCCGACGTGTTTCCTGTCAACTTAACAGAGTTATTCTCAGAACTCAGAAAGGTCACGTAGACATTTGCTTAGTAACCCTAAAAGAGCACCTTTCATGTAGCTAATCGCATATATTAACACCCCCCTTTTTGTGACACATCTCATGTGTTACAAACTCAAAATCCTTCACTCGAGCTTAGGAAATTAAAAGAAAAAAGTTAGTCCTATCATATTAGGCATACATGCTCCGGCCCTTCAAACCTGTATTTAAGGAATGAAATCAAATTAATCATCATGTCAAATCCTTTCTTGGCTCCATCCACAGCCTGCATCCTTGAAACGTCCTAGAAACAAAAACCTGTGTGTTAACCAGAACTTCACATTTCATACTCAGTTTTTCCTCACTTATGATCCAACCTGTATTATAAAAAAGAAAACTTAAAACAGAAAAGTTATCAGTCATGTGTCTAACCTTAGTCCAGTCTTTTGTCAGTGTCCAGTCGGTCCAACCTATGGTCTGCCTCGTCCGTCCAGTCACCATCCATTTACACACATTCACTCACATGCATTAACATCAGGTATTGCTGACAGTGGAGACTATCTCGCAAATATTCAGTCTTCACTCTCAGCAACATCAACTCATTTATTTGTTTTACTTTGTTTTTAAGAAAATAGTTCTTTCTGCTTTTGGACTGGATTGGCTCGCGGCAATCCTTTTAGACAGAGAGTTAGCCTTCTCCTCTGCCTATTGTAATCTGGAGAAGGTCACTGAGAATTTTCAGCGCTGTTATCCACTCTTTTGCAGGCCTGCTTAGAACAAAAATGAGAAAAAGAGAGCTGATTATTAGCTCATCAAAACACAAAACAAAATCACCTGACAGGTTTTTTCTAAGTGCACTGTTATAGACACTATGGGCCCTTTTAGACATGTCCATGTTTATCAAAACTCCCTCTATTAAAAATAAAACAACAACCTCAAAAATCTTCAACAATCTGAAATTTCACCCGTTCGACACACTGAAAACCTCGCCAAAAGCTGCACCGTTTCATACACAACAATATCCCACTTTAGGCACTTTACCATACTCAGATTCAGCCTAAGATCTTACAACAATGTGTCAACACTAATTTATAAACCTCCTAATCAAATTTGCACCTCTGAACAATCTACCCCTCCTTTAAGGCCTCAATCACACACACACAGCAAGCTCCTCTGTCCACATTCACACAAGCTCTCAAACTTTTTCCATACTCAGCCATATCTCAACAATTTAACTTGGCAAAAGAAATACTTTTTTAAACCTCATGCCACTATTCAATTATTTTCATTTTCTTTCTATACTAATCACTTGTTTTGATCACTCAGTACAAAAGCACTCCTAAGTCACCCTTTTAAACTAGTTTAATCAGTTTATTCAACATTCACACCATTCTATCACTCATACAAGTAGCAAGCCGATCTTCATTGCGTATGTTTGTGTGTGCTATTTTGCATATATGGCTTCACAGTCTCACAGACACTTTCCCATTCTCCAGTTAAAGAGTCAGTTTTCTCCGTCCCCCAATCACTGACCCAAATTTTACTTCCCCACCTTAAATCACAGCCCTCCTGATCTTCCGCCACCAGTTAGGGCTTGCTGTCAGGTTCCTGGACACTGTAAACAATTCAACCAGAAACTTGGCTTAACATATCCATTCATGTTAACCTGTACTTTCGTCCGACTCCTGCATCTGGAGAATTGGTCTGGGTCTGCTTTACTCCTGAAAATAACAAACTAAGACATTTTCATTATTATCACGGGTGCCTAAATGACCCATTTCTCTGTCTCTGGTCAGAAACACCAATTATGCCAGGCATGTAAGCGTGTTCTTCCCTGCATTTTATGTTAATTGGGTGTAAACTGCTTCTTCATTAAATTAATTCATTGAGTTTCTCATTGCATTTCTATGTATTCATGTTAATGTACACTACGTGTAAGCTGTTTCTTCATTGCATCCTATATATTCATATTTAATTTATGCATTTCACCACTGAGCTTTAGATTCAAACTATCTCACTTCTGATTCATTTCAAAAATATCTCACATGTAACAATTTGTATGTGTGTTTTCTATTCATTAATATAATTGTCAGTTATTTTGATTATCTTTACCTTTTGTATTGTTTACCTCTTTGTTATGCTGTAGTGGACATCCCTAAACTATCCCGAGTTCAGGGTTCAATTTCAATCCAATCATCTCCTATCTTCTCGCAGTCAAACTCGTCCAGCTTCATCTCTCACTGGTCCTCTCTGCACAATGTCCTGTTCGGGCTTCAAAGCTCCAGCAAACACAGTCTCAACTCAGCTGTTGTCTTCTTCTCTGTTTCTTTACAGTCTTTCTTTCAGATTAAGTCCCAGCATGGCAAAATATCACTCAATGTCCAGTGCTCTTCCACAATTCTTTATCCCACTGTTCAACTGCCCAGCCTGTATTTTCACAGTACATGTTACATTTCTCTTACATGCTGCTGCTGGTCGTCAGTCGTCATCAGTGTTACTGGATCAGTGGCACTGCCGTTTGCCTGCTGTATTCAAGTCCACGATGTTCTATCGGTCTTCATCAGGCGATTGACTGTCCTTTGAACTTCTTCTCCGCTTCAGGGACAAAGTGAGAGATCCAGCCGCACAATTTCGAGCCAAAAACTGGCTTATTCTCCCAATTCTTTTAATCTACTTTTCTGCTGCTGAACTCAAGGTTGCAAAGTTGAAAGACGCCCACCTGTATTGACACACTAAACCATATAATTAGTATTATATTCATTTTTTCTTAAAGGCTTCATTTGCTTCATGTGCCTAGAGTTAAATCTCTCTCTCTGTGTTCTTTCTGTACACACTCAGTTCCCATATATGGGCATGCACAGTTCCTGTTCACTATTTCCTGTCGCTGCAGCCCCGGTACACAGAGCAATATTTCCTGTTCCTCAAACTAATCTAACTCCTTTGTTTTTTTGTTTTCTTGAATTAAAAACACTTTCAAACTTTAGCACATCCTACTTTTCATCACACAAGAAATATATTTCACACTCCTTTATTCCATACACACCTTTTAAATGCTCTAACCTCTTTCAGACGCCATAAATCGTCTCACACGCACTGCCTTTCTCTCTCTCAGACTTCCCCTTTTCACTTACTCAGACAAATCACCCAGTCACTCAAATCAAATACTGACAGCATTCACACAGTTAAAATCACACAAAATACGCTTTCATACGAGTATTTTGGACATGCCTTCCATGATCAGAAAGAGCAAGTCAAAAGAAAAAAGAAAAAGAAAACTGAAACCTCTCATAACATCACTGAAGGTCAAATATCTTCATAGACCCAAAAGTAAGCATATTATTTCCCTAGTCAAAAGTCAAACCGTTACTCACAGTAATTTTAATCTCACAGCCTTTGTGTTTTGAGTCATGGTCAGTGGCCCCTATTTCACAGCAAACACGCACCTCTGTTTCCACCAGCCCTGTCTGACCATCCGTTATTGGAGTCAACACAAGACTAAACGTAAAGCCAGTCATATCTCTGCTATCTTCTTCCAAAACTCCATGGTCTGTTTCCTCCATGGAGTGTACAGGTTACATTACAAAACTACATTTGAAAGCCACTCGCACACATGCAAAATGAGACAGACATGTATCATAAAGTAGTCATCGTATTTAACAACCGTAATGCCAACAAAGTAGAAATAAAAGCAATTCTTCCCTTAAAACACCAATATAAGTCGTCCTTAACCCAGTCTCTGCAGTCAGTCATTAGTTACTCATTAGTAAACAGGAAATGTCACTCTAAATAAGTCACAGGCATCTCATTTACATAGACACAGACACACTCTCAAAATAACCAGCCTGCTGCAGTGCCCGTGGCAGACAGAGCCTATATACAAACATAAAAATTATAACACAGAGACGTCTGATAAATTAAATAATATTTACAAGGCCTTAAATTGCACAACCTACATAATTTAGACAAAATTTGAATTAACCCTCCAAGGGACAAACTCCAAGTTTTTGATAATCAATGACCCAGTATCAGGTCCAACCTGTGTCTGGTCTAATTGCTAAAGTTCCTAAGTCAATTTAAAAGCGTCCAACGCCCAAGGTCCAACCTTTACTACCCAAAAAAGTGCATAAACCGTTCCAAACGGCAAAGTGGTCCAACCACTAGTTATTCTGGAGTGCCCCAAGCTCCACAGTGACCAACTGACTATCCCTCAACTGAGGACGGAGTCTAAGCGTCCCTGACTCCGGCAAGCGTTACCTCTGAGCGATGCACTTCCTAGAACTTTCCACAGTTCCGTTCTACATGAATTTAATTACGTTTTAAAGACATCCTATGAAACCACCAAACCAACTTTATTGATGTCCAAGCCCAGCTTTGTATTCAATTATAACTGTATGACCATATACAGATTTCAAATGACCTATATCCTAAATTCAGTAGTCCAACTACTTTAAATTCTCTTTCCTTAGCAGTCCAACTGCATTTCCTTTAATCAGTACTGTCACTTAACCTTACATTATCATTACTTCAACTTCAATTCTCATGAGATTTTCACCAAAATCAAAACAGACTTTTACCAGTAATTTTCAGTGAGTAGACTTTCAATTTTGTCAGAACCAATTCAGCACTGTTTGGAAATAATTCAACAGGTAGTGCCTTACCTTTGAATAAGCCGGCTTATGTCCACTCACTTCGACCACTGACTCGTGTCTGCCTGTTTGAGCACCTTGGACCCTCTCAGTCTCAACCTCCAACTCTCTCTACTCAACCTCGGCCAATGCACCAAATGTTACGGGTTCGAAATTGAGGATGAGAGTAAAACAATGATGGTCCAGAAGAGGTCAATCAAACAATTGATTTTAATGAATTCACGCCGCGTGGAGAGGTGCAAACTGCAAAACAGTTGTACATCTCTACCCAAAATACACTCTAGATTGCTTTTATAACATCAGGGTATTGTAACGCCCCTTCTTGCGTTTACAAGCACATAATTTGCATGTACAGAACATTCATGTATTTTAAGAATTAACTGCAACATAGAGGTTCCTCCTTGTGGCATACTCTTAAGAATATGGTGATGATCTAAGGCCTTTGAGGTCACCATGGACTGGACATCCTTCCGTCACCTGTAACTAGGCAAACTCAAATACCACAAGAAGCTGAATACATTCAGGCCTTTGCTCAGCTACTATTTTACTGTAACAATATACTCAGCATATGAGTTATGATACATATATATTTAACTCAATCATTTTAAAGTAGTTATAACTGCACCTGTAATAAACATGTTAATATTTGATTATGATAACCCCTATAATATAAATTATAACATAATGCCAGCAGCTTCAATAAACGCTTGGATGAAATGATAATTAATGCAATGACAAAAATGATGGTTATATAAAATAATCCCTGTAATTCCACAACACACACACATACACATATATATATATATATATATAATATATATATATATATATATATATATATATATATATATATATATATATATATATATATATATATATATATATATATATATATATTACAGCAGTGAGCTTGCACTCTGGGTCAAAGATTAAAGTTGCAGTTATTTATATTTCCTATCACCTTAAATCTTCACTCATAGACAAGTATCTTTATTATACATAAGAGACAAATATTGTTCGTCTAAGATGTTGGCATTATTACATTTGGCTCAATGCTTACATATATGTGTAAAAAGGAAAATGTACGAGCTGTGAAAACTGTTTCTGATAGAATGAAGAGTAGACTGATATATGAAATATTCCTTTATTAGGTGAGAAAATCAGACCATGTAATAACTGCTTTAAGTCATACAGAATAGATATCAGAGCCTTAAACAGGCTGACTTCTGCTAAATGGGTCAAACTGGGCAGAAAGTAAACAAACACATAACATCCTTATAGAATATGATGTAACACTATAGCTCAACTTACCTCAGAATATATAAAGCATATAAACAATTACAGCAATATGATGCAACAAACACAGCAGTCCTACTAATCCAAAATACTCAAAGCTTCATAGAACTGAAACAAACATTTATTTTTAGCTCCATTCTGCTGCTGATACATACTTTAGGTTTCTGAATATTAAACTTGTTGCTGCCTTTCATAGTGTGTAACTTGAAGGCCCTGAGTACTTTCTCCCACACTGAAAACACTGGGATGATAACATTATTTGAACATTACCTAATAAGACTGATTCAGAACAGACAATTAGTTATGTTAAACTTTCCTAGCAGTCCTTCACAAACAGGGAACAGTCTGTCTATTCTCTCCATCTGTCAGCTGCTGCTGCCTCTTCCTCATCCTCTTCCTCACACACTGCTGAGCGTGTCCTGGTGGATCATCAGGGGTGCAAAGCCTCACAGATGATGTGCAGCAGTGGGTCCCTCAGTCTGTCCTCACTCTGGACACTTGCAGTTGTCACACATGGAAATCAAATGTGTGATAAGCTGCAGGATTCAAACACAAGTGTAACTTATAAATACATGTTCATACTTTTATTCCACAATCAGAGAGAAAGAAACAGAGAGAGAGTGCAGGACAGACAGACAGGTGACAGTCTCAGGTGTATACACTGCTACAAAACAGCACAAGAGAAGGAGGATTTAGTGTTTGTGTTATTACGAGTGCTAAACAAGAAGAGTTCCAGATGGTACAGTGGACACATGTGTGACTCCTGTGATTAAAGCATCTTTCTTTCAGCTTAACGAGTGAACCGTCAGCTCGTTCAAACACACGTTAAAGTCCGTTTGGCTCGACACCACCGAACAGAGGCAGCAATATAACATAGCTAACATTAACAGTGCAGTGAATCCTGCTTGTGCCGTCATATTCAGGACTGCAAACCGAGCAGCATCACTGACTTTCAGCTCGTTGTGTTTGTGGATATATGACTGACTTTAATTATCCAAAAAAAGTCAGAGATTAAATTTCAACTTCAATTTCTGCAAAAGCAAGCAACCACTGTCAAAAAGAAAACTAGGACTTCTGCAAAAACTTCACCTCTCGAATTGAGAGAAACAGTCGCTGACATGTCAGATTTGGATGACTTTATAAGACTGTATTTCAGACTTTCCTTCAGTAACAAAGAAATACTTTCAATTTTAGCACATAGTCATCAGACAATTATAAGTGTTCGAACTCTAAAGAGAATTTGTAAAAGACTTGGGCTCTTTAGAAGGAAGAATCAATCAAACTTGGAGGAAGTGCTAGCCTTTGTCCAACAAGAGATCATGACAAATGGACAGATGCAAGGTTATCGTTGGCTACATCTTCGTGCAATTCAACATGGATTTGTGGTGTCACAAGACACTGTAAGATGCATAATCAAATTGGTAGACCCTCAAGGTGTGGAACTGAGACGAGCTCGACGGTTGAGAAGACGTCAGTGCAGCTGCAGAGGGCCAAATGCTCTCTGGCACATGGATGGCTATGACAAGTTGAAACCATATGGTATTGCTATCAGTGGCTGCATAGATGGTTTTAGCCGCTATGTTGTATGGATGGAGGCTTATACCACAAACAATGACCCTAAATTGATTGCAAGTTATTTTCTGAAAACAGTTTCATGCATCAATGGATGTCCAGAGAGGTTACGTGCTGACCGAGGCACAGAAAATGGTTGTGTCGAACAAATGCAGATGTTTTTATGGAGAAACCACACAGACAGTTTTGCAGGTGAGAAAAGTTTCCTTTACGGAAGAAGTACAGCCAGCCAACGTATAGAAGGATGCTGGGCTACCCTACGCAAACAGAGTGCACAATTTTGGATGAACTTATTTCAAAGTTTTCAGGATGATGGCCACTTCACAGGGGATTTTTTGGACAAAAGTCTTATCCAGTTCTGCTTTCTCAATCTAATTCAGATAAAAGCATGTGCTCATGCTATGTAATGTCTTAGCTGCAAAAATAGAAAATATAAATATGCTTAGAACATTTTTTTCTTTAAATAAAATATGAATTTTATTTCCATTTTAATATGTCTTGATGCATGCTCAATCAGCCAGGTAAGGAATGATTTTTGACAAAACATTTCTCACACTGAAAACAATACATCCACATGAACAGAATCAACTTTTTGGGATTCCATTTTAATACTTTGATGGAATTGTACTCATGTTATCAGTGGAACTAACTGCCCCTTTCTCAGTACAGGTGCATTGAGCATTAAATTTTTTTATTGCCACATGGTTTTAATTACTATGGAGTCTGTTACCTAGCGGTCCTTTGGGCACGGTTTCAGAAAGCAATCTTATCATTTGGTAAATTCTCTATTGAAAATATATTGTAGAGTCATTGCACACTGAGTATAAAGTGTTGGGCTATCTATTCAACAGTAGAATCATGTAGCACCATTCTGTGTCCATGTGCTTTTTAGTGACAGTGCTATTTTGTTTTTGCTGCTTGGTTTTACATTAATTAGAGGTCACTTTCTATGTCTGTTGATTAATGAGTTAATAAGCCTCAACTTTGGCTAAATCTACTGGTACATGGTCTGTTTCATACACTTATATTGTGCTGTTTTTCATGTAGGATGAACTTGATGAAGTTGTGAACACATGGAACTCGCACAAAATCCGGCCAAGTGGTAGTGCAGCATCGGGTCGACCAGTAGTAATGTACTCATTTCCAGAGCTGCACAGTGCTGAGGACAGACTGAAACCTATTTCTATGGAGGATATCACTTTGTGTATGGAAGAGTGTAGCCCAAAAGGTCAATACCCCTGTGATGAAACAGTCTTTGAACTGTGTTGTCTGCTTATGGTAGAAAATGAATGGGATGCCCCAGGAGATCCACTTGGTGCTGCAGATCTGTATATTAGGTTAAGAGAAGAAATACTGCAAAGTATTTAAGAAACTTCAGTGTGTAAATGTACAAATAAATACAAAATATTTCTCTTTATCTTGATAACGTGATTTGATAGTAGGTGCCATGTCTTACAAGTACCTTTTATGCAGGTATTTCAGCACTGCATTAAATGAAAGACATCTTTTAGGTGTGACCGAACATGCCATTTTTCAGGTCATTCTGTCAGAATATTGCTGTTTATTACTGCTGTAATGTAAATTCAGAGTGCTGATAGGAGATCGACACCAACTAGTATCATTTTATGTTGATCATAGTAATAAATACAGTTTGGTTGGTATCTTTTCCCCCCCCAAGTAAGATTTATTTCTACATTCACACTACCAATAAACAGAACTGGTTATATATTGCTTGAAAAAGCTGAACATTGTGATATTATCAATCAGTTATGAAACACATGTTAATCCTTTTAAAAGGCCATACATTAAACTGCATTTACAAATGTTATATTTTTGATTGAATCATAAGTGTTGTAAATCTGCCTACCAGTCAATTGCAATATAAATTTCTGTGTTTTGTTGCCAGATATGTGCATAGTATATAAAATATAAACTGACCAGCTCACTGTTCATTGTTTTCTGTATCAACCTTTATTCTTAATATTCATGGCTGGAAGCCCAGGCGCCAGCATGTGATATGCTAGGTGCCCAGGTTATCTGTGGTATGTTTCAGCAAACCATAGTAGCATTAACATTTCTAGGTCTTGACAACAGAACGTTTCTATAAACGTATCATTGTTAATATTTCAAGTCGTTATGCCTTTTGGGGAGCTTTTAGTGCAATTATATTAAAGCAAAGCTATTATAATCATTTACACATATGAAGATCCATCACCTAATTATTATTTTATTTCACTTCTGTTAGTTGTAAGATATTTTAGCTGGTTTTCATGTAAAATGACCATGAGTCATTGCTATACTGATGCAGTGTGAGGTGTCGTATACAAGGCTCCTTTATGATATGAATCCTAAAATTATAAGAAACATACCAAAAATATTTTGACTTTTATTTGTAGTATCCCAGCAACAATGCAACAAAACAGTTCCTGCAAGTGGAACCAAGTTATTGTCCCATTAAGTGCAACATGTTTTACATTTATATTTGTGTATCTTTATGAAATGTTTGAAATTAAAAATAAATGGTATTCTTCCATGTTACTGAGCTCATGTGTGGCAGTCTCTTGAAATCTGGCATGTTCAAATAGATAAGGAGCTTGATGAACATATTCAAAACAACAATACAAATGTACTGTGTACAGTAACATTTTATTGGAAAAAGTTTACAAGAAACCTGTTCTTGCCAATGCCAATAACATGGCTAAAACTCATAACCATATAAGCTGCCCTGTAACAAGAATGACTCAACTTTTAAAACAAACTTACAGATCTCATACAGTCTTGTTACGCATCAGTATACATCAGTGACTTACTGTAAAGATCATGAACACTGGCTATTGTGGTATCACATAAAAACAAGTGTGAATGGTTGAGAACATACATGCATACAAATAAAAATGCATAATTTCTGGCAGTAAAAAGACATTTTTTCAGGTGTTAAGATTAATACTTTATCTGAGAACATGACAATTTGGCATTACAAAAGGATGCCTGAATAATCACAGCACTTGACCACTGCACTGAACTGTACAGTGTTTATTTATGATCTTAGTAATCAATAACTGTCTTCAAAACAGACTGAATCCTTTAAGCAGCTTGAATCAGTTTGATGGATGAATAACAGGAAAACAAGAAAATACCATCTGAATGAATTAGTCTTACTACTAATTACTTAAAAAAGTATTTGACTGTGCTGAATTCTCACACCACACATGGTGCATTAAAGAAATTTTAAGAGCAGTTTAATTATAGTTTATAGATCTTTAGTATTCTTTCTTCATGCTTTTGCTGAAGGTTTCTGTATTACAGCTGTAAAGCTTGGATTTGGTGAAGACAGCTCTGGATATGGTAGTAAACAGTGTACCTGTTTGTTTTGTTTTGTGACTGTATCATGTAAAACTCAAAATGATAAAAGAAACTGACATATTAGCCAAAACTGGACTTCTAACAGAGACGGGAAACTTCTCTCTAATTAAAAAAAGTATACTGTATAAGTTCAAAATACATAAAAATACATATTCCTAACATCTCTTTACAGTTATGCTCTAGTGTGAATGAGCAGTTCAAATGTAGCGAATTGCTGTGAGAGTCTAAACAATGTCCATCACCCAGACATTACTTTCAAGAACTGCATTAAATTCAGAACGGAAATCTGGGAAGTTTTCATAGCTGTTAGCTAGCTGCAGAACATTCCCACACGTGTGTCCGACTGGTCTTCTTGTAAACTCTGTCATATCTTGAAATTCCACATAAATACTGTTTGTTACTATAAGGTCAGATCCGGTGCAGAAACGCATAAATTTCTGAAGTTTAATGTTATCCAACTCTCTGATGAATCTTTTGAGATGATTTTTCACTTCTTTTTGTTGTGGAGTCAAATCCACAGCAAATTTCAGGAGCTGGCACACTTTTTTTGAAGTTGGTTGTAGTTCAGAGAATAACTTGGTCAGTGCCTCCGGACTGAGGGAGATATGAGGGTTGATGATCTCCCTCCAGCAGTCAATAACAAACATTGGTTTTTGGACAAGTTCTTTGTGTGCTATTTCATCAAGGATTGTAGGAAGAGTCTCAGCAGTGATTCTTTTTCTACAGCCATAGCTGTCAAGAACTTCCATAAGATCATTCAAGTCAACTGCAGAGAAATTTTTTACTGCTTCCATCAAAACATCACATTCTTGGCTGCTGACAAACTGTAGAAAGTGTGCTTTAAGATCACTGTAAACACCATTGAAAAGCACTTGCTCCAGAAAAGGGATTGCAAGTTTATTTGGAAAATACTGACATTCTTCATAACCTTTCAAGAGTATTCGCCCAACTGCCTTCCATTTTTCAGCAGGAAAATCATGGCGAATGAATGGCACTTTAACTGTTGCACCTAGGGTGCATCGCTCATAAAATTCATGCCAGAAGCATGTGAGTACATCTCTTAGTATTCCTGATCCAGTGCCTGGTTCTTCTGTGTTGTCTGGAAGTATGCGCTTCACATTCAGTGTTTTTCTCAAAATCTCTGCATCAGAGAAAGCAGTAATCATGTCACGTAAAGTGTCAGTATGACGTATGGTGATTGTTATTATGTTCTCTGAATTAGGTGGACTGAGGGGTACAAGAAAACCCTCATAGACTAATGTGTCTTCTGTATCTTCTTCAGCATCAAAAATTGGCCCAAAAGTTATTTCTGGATCATCTGAAATTTCTGAACCAGTGATGACTTCATCAAAATTACCCCTGACTTCCCCCACTTGCAATGGATTAATATCACTGCCACTGCTTTCTGAGACAAACACCACTTCAGATGTCTCGCTGGCATCTTCTTCAGGATCTTTTGGTTTTGTTGCAATGTAGAAGCTTAACATTGTCAGTTTCGCTGCCTCATACATATTGCCAATAGACTGGCAGGTATCATCAGTAAGGTGGTTCTGTTTAAAGTCCCAAACCTCAAACTCAAAATCTGTTTCACATCCCTTAGGAGATATGCCATTAGGAAAAAAAAGTTTCTTTCCTTCTTGAAGAATATCTTTTAATCCAGCATCAGTGGCCATTTGAATTTTTCTAGTGCCACCTCCCTGCTTCGCTCTCACCTGTTTGGCTACTTTTCCATCACTATCCTATCTCAACATTTCGTGTTGCTTTTTGCTTCTTTGTCTGTCTTATTCTTGCATCTGTATGTGAAGTGTTCTCCTTTGGACTTTCTTTTCTGGTTTTCATTTTCTCACGAAGTTTTTGCAGAAGTCCTAGTTTTCTTTTTGACAGTGGTTGCTTGCTTTTGCAGAAATTGAAGAGGGCAATTCGGTCTCCGTACGAGGGAATGTAGTTTGCCAAAGTTGCGTCATCCATCAGTGCTATGACGTCACAGTCAATCTGCACACAAGAAGAAAGAAAAGACAGTCATTTTCTGCAACATTTACACTGCAAAGCAATATTATGGTTAAGCCTCTTAGGTCACCACTAATGGCAGCAGGAGAGTACTGACTGTAGTTATCAGGAAAGCTATCTATTTTATGCAGGGCGAAACACAATAATGAAAGAGAAAACTAATGCATAGCCTTTCAGTAAATAGTAAATCCTAATCTGTATTTAAAAAAAGGCAGGACTTGATTGGTTATGATGTAGGTAGTACGTCTTCTAAGGATGTTCTATGACACTGTGGTGGCATCTGCTGTCTTTTATGTTGTGGTCTGCTGGAGTGGTGGAATGGCAGAGAGGGACAGGGGGAAACTTAACAAACTGGTAGGGAGGGCCAGCTTTAGCGGCACAAAGTAACATTACAAATCACTCTTTGGCACAACATCGGGATTTTTCGTTATTTATTTATTTTTGTGTTTATGCGAACAATATGCCTGATTTGCGACTTTCTGCACTTCTATTGGTTGTTCAAACAAACGTCACATCACTCCGAGGTCAAAGTTCAACACGGCAGCGCTCCTCAGCCAGCACTTTTTATTTTATTGTTCTATAAAAAAAAAAAAACCCAAATACTGTATTGAATTTATTTTTTACCGGTAGTGAACTGTAGTGCAGCCTACCATTTCCACACGCAGGCGTTAAGTGCACTGGGCAGCTCAGAGTATAAGATATGATTTCCTTCTTGAGCTGACATACATTACACAGTGCAGGAGAACGATGACGTCATTCTGACATTATAAACAGTTAACAGTTTGCTCATTTCTTCCGACGCTGTACCACTAACTTATACACAGTTACATGCACAACATTAGTTTGTGTTAGCATGTTGTGAGGGGATCGTCAGTCGGCCACCGTCAGAACAACAACCGGGGCTGTGTCGGTGGCTGTGTATGAACGCCACCCATTTTTCTGAGTGAAATATCCGCATAAACATTCATTACAGTTTCTCTCCTCCGCTGTACTAAGTGTAACTTACTGCCAATATCAAATATACCAGTGTTATTGGCAGGCGGCTAGAATCTGTAACACAGCTCCGCTTAACTGCCTTGAAAAACTATGAAATAGTAGAACAATAAAATAAAATGCAACGAACCCATCTGGGATGATCCTGCAACAGTTAAAACGTCAATTCACCGAGTATACTGTAACATCGTGAAACACGTTCATTCCTATATAACATTATAAACTAACAAGCATGCTAACAGCTAACCGTAACTGTACCGTAACTGTTTTCCTGTAAAAATAAGAGACACCAAAGTATCTCTCTTTTTTTACTCACCTTCTGCTCTTCCATTAATAAAATAGCATCTTCGGGGACCCCTCGGCCACGCAAAAAATCACTTATATCCACCATGTTTAGTGAATTAGGTCTCCACCTGCACACCTGGACACATCCCTGTCACTGAAGATGGGTGCCTGCAGGTGCCCACCTCAAAATTCTGAGATTAAAGTCAGAATTCTGAGAAAAAAGTCAGAATTCTGAGATTAAAGTCAGAATTCAGAGAAAAAAGTCAGAATTCTGACTTTAATCTCAGAATTCTGAGAAAAAAGTCAGAATTCCAAGATTAAAGTCAGAATTCTGAGATTAAAGTCAGAATTCTTTTTTTTTTCTTTCCTGTGGCCCTAATCCTCTTCCGTACAGTAGTGACTTGAGGTGGAGCGAGTGTGTAACGCTCCCGCCCACACACCCGCTGGACATGACCGCGAACACGCCCCCCTACACTTTTTGCGTAGCCCGGCTGCTCGAGTTTTTTTGCTGGTTTACCGCGACTGACGACTCGGTTAATTAAGGTCAATACAACCATTTCACTGTTATAGAAAAAAACACACAGCTTATCATCTTATAGTTCTAAAATCACTCTGTTGTTAATTCGTTTGCTAGATTAGCCGCTAGCATATGCGCTGTGTTGGAGGCTTGTTGCTAGCTAGTTAGCAATGCTACACACCTGCTACTCTAATAGTCTGTGTTATTGAAGGATTCAGCACTTCTTATGTTTGTTTTTATCCATTTTTAGACAGCGATGAGATCATCTGCACACTCCACAGAGGCCCAGAGTTACTGTTAATATCAAAAAATATCATGCTGTCCTTTGAGATTTTAACAGAAGACTGTGAGTGTAATGGATCTAAAACTGTTTAAATCTTCAGAGCCCTCTACAGCCTGGTAACACGGAGACTTTAAAAACATCAGCAGAACGTTTCAGTGTAGTCTAATTTATTCTTTTCATTTTATAATAGAGTCCATATTATATCCACAGCTACATTCACCCTGGAGAGAAACTAGTGAGGGAGACCATCAGGACCAAGCTGGGTTTCCTGGGTCCAGAGGTTTGGAGAAACTTCTTCCTTTTCTTTCATCACAGCTGTCCTGTGCCAGATGTTCTGTTGACCCACTGAAAGAGGCTTCATTTAAGAAACACCAGGAAGACTGAAGCTCATCGCATAGATCAAGCAGGACTCATGATCTTCACCAGCAGCTCCCTCACAGGGAAATCTTCAGCACTCCTCCATAGGCCCGATCCAGGAGATGGATAAACCCAGCATTTCATGAACACTGTGATGAGACCTTTGGTTTGTGTAATTTTATAAATACTCGGATACTCCCCAGAGGCTCCAGACTTTTACATAAAGATATTATATTCAGTCCTGTAGAAAGTTATATATTTAAAAATATATGATCCTCTCTGGTTACTCTGGGATGAATAACTCTGAATCACTTTATGGTAAATAACACACTATCTGCAAAAAACTGTGAAAGAATTCCAGATCACAAGTTTGTAGTTCAACATACAAGTGACGACCTTTGACCTTCATCAGGTTTTATTTAATTGTGTCAGAGAAAATCTCATATGCTCTTCATGCAGCTGAGTACATCAAGTGTTTAAAACGGAAGCTGTGCAGGTCTGAGATCAGCAGCTTTGTGAAACACCAAAGGTCCTGTTAATGCTGATATATAATGACACTGTTACATGAGTGATTAATCTTTTTGTTTTTTTGTCTTTAACTTTATCAATAAAGCTGCAGCTTTCACTACAGCACATGTGGTACTTTAACCTTTGTACTGTTTTCATCAGCTCATTTTGCAGTTAACATGTGAACATGTTGGATGATCTGTCTGCTGTCACTGGGTGGTGCTGAGGTCCGAATCTGAGGGCAGCCCCTGTAATCACAAAGAGAACAGAACCATCACAAACTCAAATATAAATTTTATCCCTCAAAATTGAAATAAAGCTGATTCTTCTGTCCTCACACACTCAGGATCTTAAGTTCCTCTCTTGCTGCTGTTTAATAAGATATTTAATAATCAGCTCTGCTGAATACTTAATACTTGTAATAAAAGTACAGTAACAGTAATTAGTGACTGATTAGCCCGGAATGTTTCTCTTGATTTCTTTAGTAAATTCATTCACCTGCACAAATTAGCTAAACGAACCCTGACAGCCGAGTGCTCATCTTAGCTAGCGAGGTCTCAGGAGCTAGTTGTCAGGGTTTCTGGGTCGTTGACCCAGTATTTTCGGTTCATGTTCACTGTTTATCTTCTGCCTGTTTCGCTTCCTGTTTTATTGTGTTAACCTTGGTCCATGTGTCTTCACCTACCTGCGAGTCCTGCGTTTGGGTTCCTTCTTCCTCGCCTCCACACAAAACCTGACAGAAGCTAAGGACGGTAGTTACGGATTAGCTTACAAACACGTTTAACTTACCGAAAAAGTGCAGCGGGGCCTTGGGTCTTTCTGTCAGGTAGTCCAGTTTACTGAAGAACAAATCAGACTGTCAGGTTAAAACACTCGGTCGTGTTTTCGTAGCGTAAACGCTGGCCCTCCTCTCAGAGCCTACGCTCTATCTGCTATTCCCAAACAGAGATACATAAGTTTCTCCGTGACTGCAGCTGCCAGTCAAAGCTGCTATGATGACGTTTCACCCCAATTTAACATCACCGCGGTAGAAATTAGAATCAAACTTATGGGAAAGGAGACCCCTTGGACATCAATTAGCATGATGAGAACTATTGATAACAAAAGAAAGAATCTTTGGAAAAAAATTATCTAAGGAGAATAAATTTATTTTAGTCTGACCCCAGTCTCATCCGCTAACATGGAGGAGGCGGGGTTTATGACCTATACTGCAGCCAGACACCAGGGGGCGATAGAGACGTTTTGGCTTCATTTTTGGGGAGCTGTGGCGTCGTCCATGTTTTCTACAGTCAATGGTCCTGAGTGATTCGCTTACGTTTATGATTCAGCACAGGAGGGAGGGGGTGAGTAGCTCAAATATGCTGTTAGCATGTTAGCAGAGCGATGCTACTGTGAACCGAGGAGCTATTGTCTTGATGTGAGCATCTACTCAGGGTTTTTTCTTCCAGTTCAGAGCAGAAATTTTTTTGTTAAGATACTGGATGTTGTGTTTTTCTCCACAATTTTAATTATAAGCTAGATATATTGCTGCTAACAGCAACAGAGATGAGTCAGTGAGTCAGTTGGGCTGGTGAATCATGATTCAGGAGTCAGTAAAGTGATTCTCGAGTACTGAACGATTCGTTCATGATTCGCGCATCACTACTGCTTTCCCTAAACTCTTTCCTTGGCCTCGAGGAAAACGTCATCGTGAGAGGGAGAATTGCTAAGGACTCAGGGAAAGAGAGGAGCGATGCTGAGAATTAGAACAGCCTTTTTTTAGTAGTGCACACAGCTAACTCTCTCTTAAAATTAAATACATATTGTTTACTTAGAATTTACTGTTGTGATCCAGTGTAACTCTTTTTCTCCTCCCTGTTAAGGATCTCTGTGACTAAAATAAAATTCCCTCTATCGATTACTGAACTGCACTGAAGTAAAACTTAATCCTCTAAATACGACCTGCCTAATTCCAACTTTTTTCGTTATCTTCAGGCTAGAGATTTTGTAAAAACGCAGTTCCCTCACTTTCCCAATCGGCCTCCAGAAACAAATCTGGATATCATCCTGCAGACCAGTGGCAGAGCGGGGGGGTGGCTTACTGGACTTAAGCCCGGGTTGTTTTTTCAGAAGCCCGGGGTCTTTTGGAGTGTAATTTTTTCATAGTTAGATGCCTGACTGACAACTGTATAAAATAAAAACTACACACAATATTCGAAGCACATAGTGGCACACTGTGGGAATGTATGACTGCGCGTAAATCCCCCCTAATATTGGTATGATCCGAGCTCATGACCCTGATGAAGGCCACAAGCCGAAACGTGTTGGTCAATTATTAAAGCTGTTCTTCATTTCCCAAGTGTTGCTGGAGTTCCTGCTTTTTTAATTCTTTCATCTTCTCCATGCACCTTGGAAGCAGGTGAAGTTGTGCCAGGATTTTTTGCTGTGATTTATGATCCAAGCTCAGACACTAAGCGACTGAGCGAGGGGGCCGGGGGAGCTGCTGCCTCGAGTGCGCTGTTTTTTGCCATTCCTCCCGACTTGAACTCATCTGGCCCCTCAAACAGGCCCTAGCCTTTACCACTTTACTAGCTCGGAGGCTTATTCTGTTGAAGTGGAAGCTTCCCCACCCCCCAACTCATGATCATTGGGTGAGAGATGTACTCTTTAACTTAAAGTTGGAAAAACTTAGATTCTATCTAAAAGGTTCTATTAGGGCATTTAACAAAATCTGGAAATCATTTCTCTTGCTGGTGGACACCATCACTTTACTTCCTGAGTCTGAAGTGAACTGAGCGAAGCTACATTATAAAGTTTTTATTTTTATATTTTCTTTTTTCTTTTTTTAATTTAATCTATCTATCTATCTATCTATCTATCTATCTATATTTGTTTTCCCTTTTGTTTCGTTTGGTCCCTTCTCTGTTTTTGTTTTGTTTGTTTGTTTTTTGCGGGGGGGTTGTTGTTTTTTGGGGGTTATGCTTGTTATGTGTATGGGTCTTGAGATGTTTTTTTGTTTTTGGTTTTTTGTTGTTGTTTTTGTTTTTTTGGTGTTTTTGTGTGGGCAGAGACTGGTTCTCTGCGGTGTCTTGTCTAGTGTGGACCTGGTAGGGGGAGAATTCGGGTTGGAGGGTATAATGGACATACACTGTTCTGAAATCAAGATTGACTTTGCTGTCGCTAACTTTGTATGTCATTGTTGAAATCAATAAAACAAAGTTGGAAAAGTAAAACTTTAAAAAACCTTTTTCGAATTCCACTTTAATAAACTGCATTTCAAAAAACATTTTCGAATTGCACTTTAATAAACTGCATTTCAAAAACCTTTATTGAATTCCACTTTAATAAACTGCATTTCAAAAACCTTTTTCGAATTGCACTTTAATAAACTGCATTTCAAAAACCTTTTTTGAATTCCACTTTAATAAACTTCATTTCAAGAACCTTTTTCGAATTGCACTTTAATAAACTGCATTTCAAAAACGATTTTCGAATTGCACTTTAATAAACTTCATTTCAAAAACCATTTTCGAATTGCACTTTAATAAACTGCATTTCAAAATCCACTTCCCTTTCCTGTTCGCTCAGGGATTAACATGTGGATTAGCAGTTGGATTAACAACTTCATTTTAAAAATCCTGCTGCTATTCAAATTAGCCACACCGTGGGATGTAAGGAGCTCTCTGATTGGGTGTGTGCTTGTACAAAGGCCGTTCAGCCTCGGGATTTACACTCGGCTCGACACGGATATGTGAAGAATGAAGGGACCCTGGAGCGAAACGGAGAGCCCAACCTCTGACTAAGTGCCTGTTTTCGCAGTCTGACCACCTGTTGAAGGTAACGTGCTAACGTGGCTAACGCTAGCATCACCGCACGTAGCCCCGTTATTTTAAGGTCATCTTAGCTTATGAAAATATGTACGAGCTAGCTACGTGTTTTGTAAGCTGCTGTGCTCTTCACAAATAAAGCTGGAAGCAGCTCAGACTGTTAGAACCAGCACTGGGGCCTGTTACATTTATACAGTGTTAGAGCAATGGCTGCAACCTACAGCCTTTAAACTAGCGATTACAATGCTGACAGTAAACTCGTCAGTCCAGATATTACCACATTACTTTGTGATACTTAGAGTTAAAACAACTGAGACAGGCTGATTAAAATAACAGCTGTCAGTTCTCTCATTCCTTATATCAAGACTGGAGATCACACTACTGATTTCAGTTCATTTAATATGTGAGTGCACAGATTCATTCTCAACTGGACATAAATGATGATCAAAGGTTGTATATATGATGAAGTCATCAAATCCCAGCCTCTAACACAGTGCGCTGAATCTTAGCTTTGAATGTCCAGTATATTCTAATCAGTGGAATTTAAGCATTCACTGAACCTACAGTATCTACACCTGTGTGGCAAATGTGTGGTAAAGACACAGATAATGAAATTTAATTATTAATACAATATACATCATGAAAAATGAAAGCTGAAATTGATTCAGTTTAGTACTTTTCTCTGTATGCTCTGTGATTATAAAGGCCTTAAATTCTGTGATATAGGGCTTTGGAGCATGATGTCACGGGAGGGGGGCCACGCCCCCTCCCGCCATGACAGTAGGCCAAACGAAGCACACGGAAGCGTCAGCTATGGTTCGTACGTACTGTGTTGTCAGTTGCAACGTTAGATCACACGATAGGGAAGGCAGGAAGCTGGAAAATGGGCTCTTTTCATCGTTTCCCCTCCTGGAGGCAACGGGAGGGATCTCATGTATCCGATATTACTAAACGAAGACGTCAGGCTTGGATTGCAGCGGTCAGACTCGGACCGGCACGCAAGGCGAGTGCAACGAAAGTGAAAAAGAGCACCCATCGGAGGTAACCCCCGCCCCAAAAACATACAAAATTGTGCTCGTTGTACGCTAATCTGCACATAACTTTCAGATGAATCACGCACCTGGAATACTGGTGTACATTTACCTTATGGTGTATGCACTAATTTTATCTTACATGCTTTCATTATGCAGCGGCACAAGTAATAGATGAAGATCTGACAGAAGACCAACAACAAAATCACCATGTCATGGAGACTGTGGACAGGAGTTACTCATATCATGTGAGGGTGAAGACACAACACTGCTTGATAAGAATGTTAAGGTGTGCTGTGTTTTGGTGAATATGTGCCCCAGTGTGGTTGTCAAACCAGGGCCAAATGAAACTTGCTCTTGTTGAATATTCATAAAACTGCTGTGTTTCATTGTAAATAATTGTACTTTCTGTAAAGTGGTTTCAATTAAACAGAAATGAAAAGTATGTTCATTTTTTTTTTTATTCAAGATCTGTACGCAAGTACATGTGCAGGTACGCATGAAATGCAAAGTATTTACATGGCAACGCACAGCTGGCATCAATCGTGAATCGTTCATCTAGAGCAATTTGGGGGGCAGCTGCTGAGGAGAAGTCAATGTTATGTGCAACCTCTGGCTGTATCTTGGTCATATGGTCAACGTACTCACAACGTGGAGGCTTAAAAACGGCCAAATCTTGTACCCAACCGTTTGTGAATTAGATGTACGCCTCCAGGAATTTATAATTCCGAAAATGATTCTCCATGTATGCGCTGACTCCACAGACAAGGTACGCGAAAATATCGGGATAGGACAACGGTGGTAGGCTGTCTGGGTTTCCGCTCCACTGCCTTATTTCATACGGGTCCACATTACCGATGCACGCTATTTTTTCCAAGTTCCAAGTCGCGATACAGCCCTTTGTCTTTTGCGCTGATTTTAAGCATGGTTCTGACAGTCCTGCTTCCAACACAGTGTGTTTGTTTTGATTTGTGGCCTTCTATCATGGGGCCGCAATCCCACAATGCACTGCGGCGTGACGTCAACTCCAAAGCCCTATATACTGTAAATGATTGAGGTCTTAAAGTACTTAAATCACTGCTGATAGTCTGGTTGTTTATATTTTCACATGTTTTTGTGTCTGTAGGGCTGTTTGATGACGATATGGACTCCTCTGGGAGATGACGACACACCCACATCTGTTCCATACTGCAGCCATTGATGTTGTTACAGCTCTGAGGCAGCTTTGGGCCATCAGACGCACACACTGGAAAACCAGCACCTGGACTTCATGCAGGAGAGACGGCCTCAGTGATGTAGGTTCATAAGCGAGTTCAAACATTTCTGGCCTCTTGTCACTTAGATTTTGAATGCATTTAAAGCGGGAACTGCACACCTAGCTGTCAAAAGTTTGGCAGCATGAGTACTGTAAAGTTTTGTGGGGTCCTTGTTAAAAATTCCACAAGCACCACACCACATTTGTCATTTTTCACAGTACATTTTTGAAATTACATATATATATATATATACATATATATATATATATATATATATATAGATATATATATACATATTAGAGCTGGGCGATAGAACGATAACGATATGTATTGCGAAATAAGTTTTTCTCAATAGAAAAATTAAACTATTGCGATAGACCTCATCTCTTTCTTGCTCTCTTAAAAGAAAAAAGAAAAAAAGAACAGCCAATCCAAATTAAGTAGCGCAGAGCCGAACAAATCACAGCCGCAGTGTCACGTCACGTGACTGTTACGTACAGCACAAGTGCCAAGTCGCACATGTGTAGTTGTTTGGGAAGCAGCCAGCCGCCGTGCCGCCCGGGTAATGGAGGAAATGAGTGTGCCAACTAGAGAAAAATCAACCGAGAGCGTGGGTGACCAGGTTACCGAAGAGAAAAGAGATGATGGTTCCAATGCCGGAGAGATTGTCAAACGGAAGGGCCAGAGAAGTTCCGTAGTATGAAGGTATTTCGTAGTGATGTGTCCATCGCAAACGAAATGGCTCTTAGAGCCGGATTTTTGACGTGAACGACGCGAGCCGGCTCCTTATCGTGAGCCGTGGGTTTTTTTTCTTTCCTTCTCTCACCCTCTCTCTCGCACTTTTTTTTCTGCTTCATTCCGCACGCGAGCCTTGTGCTTTGCGCTGGGAAGAGGGGGGAGGGGCGGTAGTTACACTCGCAGTAGCACAGGAACAGAGCGGGAGGGAGAGACAGAGAAACAGAGCCAGGGACAACAACGCCACATTAGAAAGGTATAGTGATCATCCACAACTATTTTCAGTTGCGGATGATAAAGGATTCAGAAAGTTCAGAAAGCTATACAACAAGGAGAGACTGAAAATTTCCTTTTAGTTCTCAGTTTATTTGATATTGACAAAAGTTGGCCAATTTTGTCTGTTCTTTTGTAAAACAAAGATTTATTTTCAGAATTAATATTTTGTTCCTAAGTGGAATTGACAATTTAGTAGTCTGTTTTGTTTGTTCTATTTTGAAACTTAAACACATTAGCGGCTGCCTTTTGTGTAGTTTGCAATATTTGCATTTATTTATCTGAAAAAGTCTCACGTTCCTTAAGTACATCTGCCCTGTTGAACTTATTATGGGAAATAAATATTTAAATCAAGACAAGCTGCTGATTATTTGACATTTTACTTGTGAGCAACGGCACATTTAAATCTTACAAATATCGTTATTTGGCTTATATCGTGATATATATCGTTATCGCCTGAAATGAAAAAATCATATCGTGATATGAAAAAATCTTATATCGCCCAGCTCTAATATATATATATCCTAGTTATCCACTTTTCAGTAATTTTTGAGTAAATGGATGTCAGTGATAAATCAGTGGTAATTCACCTGCAAATGTTTTTAACAAACTTTGTTTTTTGTAGAATTCATCAGCAGCTGTGGAGAGATGCATTTGAATATCTTCTGGTTCCACTTTTCCTTACCTGAAAGCTGAGCATTGCTGATTTCTGACAAGGACACAAACCTCAGCGCTTATCATGGATGTTACATCCTCTGTGCAGCAATTCCAGAGAAAACGAGAGAGCAACGACCACTCATTAAGACCAGCCAGAAATCTGTCCCTTTCTGGCAGCTGTGGAAACTTCCAATAAGAAAGTTTGCATTCTTAGAACAATGCTGGGTCATGTGTGATGTGTCATATGAGGATATTACACTGTTATGGCCCATCTAGGCGCGGCCAGACCACAACATAAAGGGTGATCCATCCCCGTCCAACCCCAAGCAGCACGTCACACACTTAATATTTTGTGACAGTGATTTATTTACAATGAGTGCAGTTAAACAAAGGAAGGGAGCATATCATAACTTCAGGGTGAACCCAAGGCCAAAACAACAAACAAAAGGTAGCCTATCTCAGGAATAAACACAACTTACCTACTCAAAAGAACTAAACCAAACGACAATCACTTTCCTCCCTGCCTAACAAAAACAGGAGAAAACTGATCAAACAAAAAGGCGGTCCACCCCTACATGCTCTTACATTAACCAACATAGTAACATAGTGACACAGTGAACGGTCTGCCGGTTGGGTTGGGCCGAGGATGAATGAATTGGCAGTCCCTGGCGGTCTCTTCTTATCCGCTGCCTCCCGGTCCTCAGCCAGTCGGTGCGAGCCATCCACCCTGGATGCACCAACCACGGAGGAGCACCTGCACACTCAAATTTACATATGATTACGATCACAGTCATAACATACACTTTGCCTTAATTCTGTTCAATTAAGTGTTTTGATCGCTGATCTAGTATGGCAGCTTTGTGTTGTGCTGCAAGTTAAAACCCATTGTCCTCATGAGCACAGCATCTAACAACTCTCCTTAAAAAAGTCGATTGACTTTAACTGGACACAATGGTTTCCAGTGGGAGATACATTCATCACTCATCCGTGACACTGGAGAAGTCACCTGGATGTAGGGCTGTGCGATATGACCAAAATCTCATATCCCGATATAAAAATTCTATCGTCCCGATAACAATATAAATCACAAAGATTTAACATTTTCTGTAAATTCTGTGAATCTCTGGCAGCTCGTCTTGCAGGAAGTGTTTCCAGCTGCACGTCGTGTACCTGGAGTCGAGTGTTTTAACCGATGCATAAAACTACACATTTTTAGTCATAAGTTGTAACAGCCGCCGTTTTTCTTTGTGAGTATTTATTACACAGCGTGCTGCGAGGAAAAGTCTGTTCTAACGTTTGGGTTTATTTTTTAACACCTGACGGCTCTTTTTTACTTCGCATCCGTAAATAATCTGCTCTTTCACGTGATTCAGTTTATTTTGAAAAGTCTCAAGAGGATCTTGAGCTTTTTGATGCAGTCTCAATCATCCAGGAAAGTAAATCTCCAAAAGTTGAATCTGTTCATCTGGACGTAGCGTTTTGTGGGAGAAGCGTTTCGTCACTCATCCAAGTGACTTCTTCAGTCTCAGCTGACTGCAGGTTTCCCCAAACCTTATAAACAGGACATCTGCATAATGACTGAAACCAGCCCACTGAAGGAACAATGGGCTGTGAGGTCAGTTCCTTAATCATAATTATGCAAATTCCCATGACCATGGGAATTTGAGAAGGTGAGAGATGTCATTATGGAGGCAGATGAAACCATGGTCTCGTACGACGTTACATCTCTCTTCACTTGCATCCCAGTCACGGAAGCGTTGGAGGTAGTTCGTAAGAGATTACAGGATGACCCCAACCTCAGCAACAGGACCACTCTCAGCATCGACCAAGTGTGTTTGCTTTTGGAACTGTGTCTTCATTCCACCTACTTCACATACAAGGGTCAGTTCTACAGGCAGAAACATGGGTGTGCCATGGGTTCCCCAGTTTCACCCATCGTGGCCAATTTGTACATGGAAGAAGTGGAAAAGAGGGCTTTGCTATCCTACCCTGGAACACCAGCAAGCCATTGGTTCAGATATGTGGATGACACCTGGGTGAAAATCAAATCTCAGGACGTACTACATTTCACGGATCACATTAACTCGGTGGACCGACACATCAAATTCACCAGGGAGGATATGAAAAGTGGCAGGTTAGCCTTCTTAGACAGAGATTTCCATCAGTAATGGGGGGCATCTAAAAGCTGACATGTACCGTAAACCTACGCATACGGATCAGTATCTAAGGTTTGACTCTCATCATCCACTGGAGCACAAACTGGGTGTCATCAGGACGCTACAACACAGAGCAAACACCATCCCCACTGACACAGCGGCCAGGGAGGCAGAAGAACAGCACATCAAGAAGGCCCTGAGTAAATGTGGTTATCCCAGCTGGACTTTTGTCAAAGCTGGGAAGGCACCTAAAGAAAGCTCCAGCCGATCCAGGAGAGAAGGACAACCGCTGCCCAGGTGAAAACCTGTAGTGATCCCATATGTGTCAGGAGTATCGGAGCAGTTGAGACGCATTTTTTCGAAACACTGGGTCTCTGTGGCTTTTAAACCCCAAAACATGCTGCTCCAAAAACTGGTCCACCCCAAGGATTGGGTCCCCCGACACAAACAGGGTAACATAGTGTACGCTGTTAAGTGCCAGGAGGATTGCCAGGATTTATACATCGAGGAAACCAAACAACCTCTGGCGAAGCGGATGGCACAACACAGAAGAGCAACCTTGTCAGGCCAGGACTCTGCAGTCTATTTACACCTACAGGCCACAGGACACTCTTTCAAGGATGAGGATGTACACATCCTGGACAGGGAGGAACGCTGGTTTGAGCGCGGAGTCAAGGAGGCCATTTACGTGAAGAGGGAAAGACCATCTCTGAATCGAGGAGGGGGCCTAAGGGTACATCTTTCGCCATCTTACAATGCTGTGATTGCAGCCATTCCCCAACTCTCTGTGAATGGGACTCATGGCCATTGATCAGTGGTCTTTGATCAGTGGGTTTTGGTCAGTGGTTGTTGATCAATGGTCATGGGAATTTGCATAATTATGATTAAGGAACTGACCTCACAGCCCATTGTTCCTTCAGTGGGCTGGTTTCAGTCATTATGCAAATGTACTGTTTATAAGGTTTGGGGAAACCTGCAGTCAGCTGAGACTGAAGAAGTCACTTGGATGAGTGACGAAACGTTTCTCCCACAAAACGCTACGTCCACATGAACAGATTCAACTTTTGGAGATCTTGAGCTTTATTGTGAAAGGTTTATGTGGAACATAAACAAGCGGACACGCGATGCTGTTACCATCATTGTTGCTAACGACATCGCATAAAAACAGGCACTTGTCCGTCTGTAGTGTGGTTATATTAAGTATAAGAGACAGAGAGAACTTTAAGAAATTAATATAGCCATTACAGTGACCGTCAAAACGATGAAAAAATATTGCCGTAAACAGTTTATTTTGCGACACCACGAAACAAACGATAGCATAAAATGAAACTATAGACGTTTTTATATCGTCATCCGATATACAGGTCCTTCTCAAAAAATTAGCATATTGTGATAAAGTTCATTATTTCCTGTAATGTACTGATAAACATTAGAATTTCATATATTTTAGATTCATTACACACACCTGAAGTAGTTCAAGCCTTTCATTGTTTTAATATTGATGATTTTGGCATACATAACTCATGAAAACCCAAAATTCCTGTCTCAAAAAATTAGCATATCATGAAAAGGTTCTCTAAACGAGCTATTAACCTAACCATCTGAATCAACGAATTAACTCTAAACACCTGCAAAAGATTCCTGAGGGTTTTAAAAACTCCCAGCCTGGTTCATTACTCAAAACCGCAATCATGGGTAAGACTGCCAACCTGACTGCTGTCCAGAAGGCCATCATTGACGCCCTCAAGCAAGAGGGTAAGACACAGAAAGAAATTTCTGAACGAATAGGCTGTTCCCAGAGTGCTGTATCAAGGCACCTCAGTGGGAAGTCTGTGGGAAGGAAAAAGTGTGGCAGAAAACGCTGAGAAAAAGTACTTTGGACCACTGAGCAACAGTCCAGTGCTGCTTCTCTGTAGCCCAGGTCAGGCGCTTCTGCTGCTGTTTCTGGTTCAAAAGTGGCTTGACCTGGGGAATGCAGCACCTGTAGCCCATTTCCTGCACACGCCTCTACACTGTGGCTCTGGATGTTTCTACTCCAGACTCAGTCCACTTCTTCCGCAGGTCCCCCAAGGTCTGGAATCGGTCCTTCTCCACAATCTTCCTCAGGGTCCGGTCACCTCTTGTCGTTGTGCAGCGTTTTCTGATACTGTTAGATCTATGTCCCTCTACAGAAAAAAGGCAAATATTTCATACAGCCATTACTAGCAGCTCCAAAACTATGGAACAATATGCCTTTTGAGATAAGACAGGCCTCTTCTGTTTTTTTGGTTTATTTGATTCTGTGCTGTTTTATCTTATTTTAAACATAGGGCTGTTTTAATTTTAATGTATTATGTGTTTTATTTTTTTATTCTATTGTTCTTAACCTATTTACTGTACAGCACTTTGGTGCTGTGCTGGGAATTTTAAAGTGCTTTATAAATAAAGATGGTTTGGATTAGATTGGATAAAATTAAATACATCTTGTTCTCTTAGAATTTATTGTTGTGATCCAGTGGAACCCTTTTCCTGCTCCCTGTTATGGATCGCTGTGACTACAATAAAACTCCCTCCATCCATCACTGAACTGTACTGAAGTAAAACATCATCCTAAGGACTGCAGTACACCAAAGGACACCACTAATAAACACTGATTACACTCTGTTCTTCTTGCAGCAACAATTTTTTCTGCAGGTAACAATTTCCCATGTTACCTGCAGCTGCAATTGAGCAGTAAGACTGTATTTGTCTCTATTCAAATGATGATTCAGTGAATTTGAATTATTCTGCAGCAGGAGAATGACCCCAAGCATACAGCCAAAGTCATTAAGAACTACCTTCAGTGTAGAGAAGAACAAGAAGTACTGGAAGTGATGGTACAGCCCCCCACAGAGCCCTGAACATCATCGAGTGTGTCTGGGATTACATGAAGAGAGAGAAGGATGTGAGGAAGCTGGTAGGAACAACCTACCTTCAAAAACTGTGTGCAAGTGCACTCAGAAGAATTGATGCTGTTTTGAAGGCAAAATGTGTTTACACCAAGTATTGATTTGATTTATCTTTTGTTCATTCACTGCATTTTGTTAATTGATGAAAATATGGTGACTTTCAGCTAGCAGGGCTCAAATTAGAGCACCAATCAGTCGTCTTGATGCATTCTCAATCATCCAGGAAAGTAAATCTCCAAAAGTTGAATCGGTTCATCTGGACGTAGCGTTTTGACCAATCAGTCATATTTGTAGGTTATTGTTACGCCCCAGTCTAGGGGTACAGAAACATAACATAAGGGTTAGAAATAAGGGTTAAAAAGGAAGTGACCCCCCCCCCCCAAAAAAAACAAAACAAAACAAAAACAAGCAAAGTCAGGAAAGGAGGTGCTATCTAAACCCTATGTGAAACATAAACCAAACAAAGGACACATGCTACACCTAACTCCCTAACTGAATTAAACAGGAGAATATTAAGGCAGCTCACCCCTTCTGCTTCAGTGCCTATATACAGTTTACTATTTACAACTGAAAATGTGTCTACACACTATGTACAAAGCTCTGTAGAACCCAAGAATCACACACACGAATATCATAAAGTTTGGAGGCCAAGGATGGCTCTGCTGCTGCTGTCAGTTGCTTCAGCCAACAACTGCTGGTGAGGGATGTTTTAAAAACAGCCACATGATGAGGGGACCAATAACCACCGCCAGCTCTCCAATCAGGAAAGACCTGTAGATACTTAAAGACATAGCGCAGAAACAAACTCTAGATGGCCAGGGCCGTAACAGTTATTGCCAATAACCTTCAACTATTAAAATACGTTTTGCTAAATGACTTTAATGTCTCCTGTATTAGATCAAAATAAGAGAAAACAGATAACCACTGTGTGATACTCTTTATCTCTCACCTGGGTTTGTTGGTTTTGTCAAGTCAATTAATACAAAGAAGGACTGGCTTTGTTGAGCTTCCTCAGTTAAAACACTAACACAGGTACACACTTAGCCTGTATTTTTGTAGGAAATTTACATTCTGGCAACTTAAGCTCAGCATCTGCAAAATTAACATGAGAAGTTCAAGATTACAGAAAACAAACTGAAGCAGAATTAAGAGAAACTCTATATTTGTTTCTTTATCAGTACCTGTGAGAAGACTGTTCATACTGTGTTGTTCTCTCTGCAAAGGTTTCTATCAGTAAATCTCAGAGAGACAAAGGAAACATTTACCATCAGGTCCTGAGCTACTGCTAAAGATACTGTTACTGTGCCACGTGCATATCTTTGGAAGTAATGAATTAGGTGGCAAAATTTGAGAATTAAAATCAGTTAATTAACTAAAAAGATAGAAAACAAGTAGAAAACCAAATTGAAAAGAAATATGTGTTGGTGTGTCGCCTCCTCTGATAAACCTCCACATGCACCACTGAAAACAGTTAAATTAGTTTGAATCTGAAATCAGGGCTCAAACTACTTGTTCTGAGACCATTTCTTCATTTTTCACACCAAACTGTTTAATAAGACAAACGTTACAGAGTTCATCAAATATAACTAACACTTTAACATTATCAGGATTTCATAATACAAACTTCAAATCAACAGGAAAACAGCTGCAGAACATGTGGATCAAAATTAATTCATTAAAAAACAACACGTGGACTTCAAGGATACAGTAAATACACTAAAGTGAAAGGAGGAGCCAAAATTTGAAGGAATTTGAATTAAGTAAAAGTCACCTGTGATCTTTAAAATGGTCCTGATGTGTGCTGCTGTTTTTAACTTTAGACATTTCTTTGCTGCCACTGTGAATACGAATGTGTTCTTTCCCCAATTAAATAAAGGTTACACTGACTCACTGCTTCATCTTCTGGTACAAACTGGTATTATATGGAAGCACAGCCCAAAACCAGTTTAGCTTGAGTTTCTTTTTTCTGGACATAAAGTCACAGCAGGTGTTGTTTCAAAGCTGGTGGACAGATTTAGTTCATTTTGGAAGTTTTAAGAGCAAGTGCTGTGAAAATATTTGCAGTTTTGGGAGAAAATGATTTAAGAGAAGGAATTACCACAGCAAAAGATTATATATGAATGAAGGATCGAAATTTAACTGAGGTAACACATAAAATGAATACAACTACTAAACACTACTGTGTCCTAAGGGAACAAAGAATAAAATGTAACAGGGATAACATTTTAGAGAATTAAAATCCCTCAAAGGAAAAAACATAAACTTGATATGCATATCTATACATGCAGCTTCCTAAATGTAACATTCAGGATTATTCACTGCAGCTCCAGAAATCAGAGCTACCTCATCAGATCCAAGTGTGACATCAGCTGACACTCTTTACAGGAGATTCCATCTGAACTCTGTGGAGCCTGATCTCAAGGTTTTTAAGTCTGACCCTGAAACCAGAAGAGGATCTTTCTCTCTCTTCAGATTCATTGTGATCCAGTGATTTCAGTCCTGCATGATCAGGCTGATGTTTGCACAGAGCAGATAATGAAGTGAATGTTTTTGCACATTGGTAACAGTGAAACAGTTTATTTACAGTGTGGAATTGTTTGTGTTCGGAGTATGAACTGAGATTCCTGAAGCTCTTGTCACACTGGTCACAGCTGAAGTTCACTTCCATGTGTGTACGTTCATGTTTGTTACGATGACCTGATTGTGAGAAGCTTTTGTCACAGTGTCTGCACTTGTATGGTGTCTCTCCTGTGTGGATTCCCTTGTGCTTTTTCATTGAGCTCATGTCGAGTGGTGAAGGATGACCCACACTGGTCACAGATGTGCTTTTTTACCCCACTGTGGAAGAGTTCATGTATTTTTAATGTACTTGGTGTGTGGAAGCCTCTCCCACATTCTTTGCAGTAGTTCATTTTGTCTCCAGTGTGTCTACGTTGATGAGGTTTTAGGTCCCGTTGATGATTGGAGGTTTTTCTAAAAAGGTCACAGAGAAACTCTTTCCCACCACCACAGTGACGACAGGGTTGAGAACTGGATCCATGTGCTTTGCTCCACTTCTAAACAAAGACAGTGTAAGTCAGGGAATTCCTTCAATGTTTTTATCCTGAACGTCGCCTGAAATAAAGAGCATCTCTGCCAACGTCCAATTACATTTTACTGTTTACATTACAACACTCAGCTTACTGAGAGAAAACGAGTCTTCATTTTTCCGAAGAGTTCATTCAGTATAACTCCATAAGTTTACTGATCAGACTTGTTCCAAACAATCAGGGTACAATTACAAGATAAAAATAAATATATCCTCACAGTAACTGCACTTGTAGAGTTACTTTCTGGTGTGGATCTGTCGGTGTTTTTTCAGCTGATGATGAGCTTTAAAAGTCTTCTCACACAGGTCACATTTATAAGGTCTCTCCTCAGTGTGGCTAAACATGTGTCGTTGTAACTGTGCACCTGTTGTAAACAGTTTCCCACACTGATCACAGCAGGAAACATCATTTCCAGTGTGAATCCGGAGGTGACTATTTCGGTACTGTTTGTCACTGAAACTTTTTCCACAAAAGTCGCAGCTGTACGCTTTAATTCCAGAGTGGGTAACTAGATGCTTCTGTAAGTGTACATTTTGAGAAAAAGCTTTACCACACAAGTCACAGCTGTATGCTTTAACTCCACTGTGGATGAGTTGGTGTGTTTTTAAGCTTCCAGCTTGGGTAAAAGACTTTCCACACAAGTCACAGCTGTATGCTTTAACTCCACTGTGGATGAGTTGGTGTTTTTTTAAGGTTTGAGTGTGCGTAAAAGACTTTCCACACAAGTCACAGCTGTACGGTTTAACTCCACTGTGGATGAGTTGGTGTTTTTTTAAGGTTTGAGTGTGCGTAAAAGACTTTCCACACAAGTCACAGCTGTAAGGTTTAACTCCACTGTGGGTGAGTTGGTGTGTTTTTAAGTTCTGAGCCAGGGTAAAAGACGTTCCACACAAGTCACAGCTGTAAGGTTTAACTCCACTGTGGATGAGTTGGTGTGTTTTTAAGTTCTGAGCCAGGGTAAAAGACTTTCCACACAAGTCACAGCTGTATGGTTTAACTCCACTGTGGATGAGTTGGTGTCTTTTTAAGTCTCCAGCCTGGGTAAAAGACTTTCCACACAAGTCACAGCTGTAAGGTTTAACTCCACTGTGGATGAGTTGGTGTGTTTTTAAGTTCTGAGCCAGGGTAAAAGACTTTCCACACAAGTCACAGCTGTAAGGTTTAACTCCACTGTGGATGAGTTGGTGTGTTTTTAAGTTCTGAGCCTGGGTAAAATCCTTCCCACACTCATCACAGCTGTAGGTTCTCTCTCGCTTTCTTCTGTGAGGTTTGTCGGCCTCCTGAGAGCGCTGACTTCTCGCTCCATGTTGGTCCTGCAGTGACAGAGATACAAACAGAGGCAGTGAGTGAAATGCAGTCGTGGAACAAACAGAAACTCCCTCCATTGGTGGAATCAAACATGTCAAAAAACACATTGTAGGTGTGTTACCACCACCTTCTGGTGATAGTATCACATTACAATGATGTGCTACAATGAGAGTTGTAATGAAAATGACATTATTGAAGAAATATTGATCAGTAGAGAAACTCTTTTACTTCAGAAAAAATTGTGAGTTCAACTGATGATGTTGTTGTTGTTTCAATGTGTGTAGAGAAAATATGATCTTTGTATTTTCTTGTAACTTCTGTGGTTTTTGGTTGTGAATGTAGATTCTGTATATATGGAGGAGCCCAGGATGGAAAAGATAAAGCTGCTGTTAATGGGTTTTTAAAAACCAACCAGCTGTACACACAGTTTCAATAACAGTGTAACTGTGATGTTTTTCTCACCTTTTGTGTTGAAGTCATTGTTTCCTCTGTAGTGGCTGAGCTGAGTCCAAATAGCTGAAATTGTTCCTCTGCTACACCACCAGACTCTTCTCCTCCTGTTACTCAGCTGGGACACAAAAAGTATATATATGTATTTTATTCCTGACAAATAGAAGCAGAGCAAATAAACATGACTAAACTCCTCAGTGACAACAATACATATGAAGCTTCAAGGTGAAACCCCAGAAGCAACTACAAAAAGAAAGTCATCAGTTGCCTACAAGAACTTGAAAGGAAAAACCACTGACCCCCTGCATGTCATCGCCTTTACCCAGGGGATGCTACACCCTGTATATATGGACTTCCATAGATCCACAAAGACGGAGTCCCGATCAGTCTCAATGGTAGCAGTATAAACTCAGCCACCTACAACATTTCAAACACCTCATTACCATCCTAGCTCCCCTAGGATGGTTATGAGGTTTTTAAAAAACATTTCGAAACTCACTTTGTTAATGTGGAATTCTAAAATTATTTTACAAATGGAGAATTTATTCTACAATTCATCATCTAAGCATCTAAGAATTCTGTATTTCGATGTGTGTCTTATTTAATGAATCATTTCAATGTAAGCAGCTATCTCTTGGTAGTTTTCAGTCTTTTGAATATGTGGCTTTACAGCTGAAGGCCCCATCCAAAGTTATGTTTCTTAATTTTTACAGGCCTCCCAAATACTGCACAGACTTTTTAATGATCTCAGTGAACTGCTGTCTGTGATCTGTGTTGATTTCGACTGTGTAATTATTGTTGGGGATTTTAACATCCATGTGGACAACCCTCAGGACAAAGGGGCTAAAGACCTGAGTAACACTCTGGGCAACTTTGGGCTGACTCAGCATGTAACAGAGGCCACACATAATAGAGGACACACTCTTGACCTACTGATCTCCAAGGGCCTGAGCATTTCAAAGGTTACTGTGTCTCACGTGGGCCTGTCTGATCATTACTGTGTTTTCTTTGAAAGTAAAATTTCAGCCCACGTAAATATATCAACAGCAGTGATCACAAAACGGTGTATAACTGAAAACAGTAGTGAGATCTTTAACCAGGTCTTCCCCTTAACACCTGACCTGTCCAGAGGTTCAGTCAATGAGCTCGTCAATAGCTTCAATGCTAAAATGTTAAATGTAATGGACACTATTGCTCCCATTAAGGTGAAGGTTATCTCTGGAGGGAAAAAGTCTCCATGGAGAAACTCCACACTGGTGAAAAATGAAAAAAGAGAGTGTAGGAAAGCTGAGCGCAGATGGAGAAAAACAAACCTGCAGGTTCATTATGACATCTATAAAGAGAAACTTCACAATTATAATTTACAACTGAGGAGTGCAAGGAGGTCCTACTTCTCTGACATCATCACCAAAAACAGTCATAATGCTTGGGTCCTATTTTCTACAGTTGACAGGCTAACAAACCCTCCTGTGTCAGTGGCAGCTGAACTTCATTCGACCACGGCCTGCAATGACTTTGCCAAATTCTTCACAGAAAAAATCCAAAAGATTAGACAAGCAATTGGTACATCAACAGAAGATTCAGGATATGTACTGTGTCCACCGAAAAACTGTCTAAACACCATCGAACAGTTTCACCCTATAAACAGCAAGGACCTGGAGGACATCTTAGGTCAACTGAACTCTTGCTGTTTAGATGTCCTGCCAACAAGTTTTTTCAAAAAGGTCTCAAAGACTTTGGAGTCAGACCTGTTACAGATCGTCAACTTTTCTTTAATATCAGGTGTATTTCCAGAACCACTAAAAACTGCTGTAATTAAACCTATACTGAAAAAGGACAATCTTGACAAGACACAAATGAACAACTACAGGCCGATCTCAAATTTCCCATTTTTAAGTAAGATCATTGAAAAAGCAGTTTCTCAACAGCTCAATTACTTCTTACAGTTTTTCTCAGTTGCTTTGGTGCATTTCTCACAACAGAATTGATCTCTGCACCACTACTAAGGCTCTTCTCAAAACAATTAGTGCAAACTGCAAAACATGGTGGATAACTTGCAAAGGTGAGTCACTTCATCAAAAAGAAAAGTCAGTTGTTCAAAAGCAAGTCAGTTGCTCAAAATAAGGAGTCAATGCTTCAAAAGCAAGTACTTATATCAATCAAAGTGTCTGGGCTGTCACAATTACAAGTCAGTACACCAGCACCTTTGGTCACAAAATCAAATGGTTTGAACATGTTCTGATTGTGACGGATTTCTTTGTAGGTGCTTCCCAATGACATGTCAAGTCTGAAAACCATAAATTGTAAAGGAAACTCAAGACACTTCATATGCACTCTTGATAATATTCAATTGAAACTGTGCACAGCATTGTGCAACTGGGGAAATACAGTAAATCAAACATTTTACAGCAAACATTAACTCACTTAGATAGTAAACCTTACTGCAGTAGTTATGAAACAAAAAACCCCCTGAAAAACAGACACTGCTGCATATCAATCATTGATATCTAGATGCTCCCGTCTGTCTGCCCACATATTTGCATCAACATCACAGCGAATGTCAGCTCTATCGATGCATCGGGGAAAGTATCTTCTGGAGTGTCGAGTCCACCCTCTGCAGGACTCTGCTGTGATGTCATCACAAGCTTTTGTAGGTTCAGTATGCACCTCATGCCAATCCTGTCTGTTGGTTTACATTATATATATACTTGTAGAGTAGGGGATACTGTAACGCGATTCACCTGTGACTGGGTAGAAGAGGCTTTTCATTGGTTGCAAGTAAGAGTAACACACACCAATTTTCATTAGTGTGAGATAAGGTTCACCTGAGAAAAGTAATTTATGGAGATTTTCATGGAAACTCCTTAAAAATAGGGTTTTCAAAATGGGTGTACAAATTGTTTGACAAGATGTTCAACAATTTTGAGTGCACTGACACAAGCAATGAAATGAAGACTATTAGTTGTATGGACAATGACTATTCAGCTGGTACAAGTATAAATAATTGTGACATTCATGATAGAAGCAAGGAGATAGTGATGAATAGCAAGTCAAAAGTGACCATTCTTTAGATATTTGTACTTACTCAACTGCTTCATGTCCAAAGGCATTTGCCTTTGGGTGAAATGAACATGAAACCGCCACAAGGTTGTGCCAAAACGACTACATGTTGTGGAGGTTGAACTAACTATTGTGCAAAGTTTAATTCTGTTGTGAGAAATGCACCAAAGCAACTGAGAAAAACTGTAAAACAGAATAACTGCTATGATGCCTTCCAGTCAGGTTTTAGACAAAACCACAGCACTGAAACCGCTCTGACCAAAGTGTTTAATGACATATGTCTGAATACAGACAGTGGAAAAATGTCAGTCTTAGTTTTACTGGATCTCAGTGCAGCATTTGATACAGTTGACCACAACATATTACTCAAACGACTGGAGAATTGGGCAGGTCTTTCAGGAACTGTACTAAACTGGTTCAAAACATACTTAGAAAACAGGAAATACTTTGTATCAATAGGTAACTTCACATCTGAGCAGACAAGTATCACATGTGGAGTTCCCCAAGGTTCCATCTTGGGACCCCTTCTGTTTAACATTTACATGCTCCCACTGGCACAGATTATAAAGAACAACAAAATAAACTATCATAGCTATGCAGATGACACACAAACATATATCACAATGTCACCAGGAGACCGAGGCCCTGTACAGGCTCTTGGTAAATGCATTGAGGAAATTAATGACTGGTTGTGCCACAATTTTCTCCAGCTAAACAAAAACAAAACTGAAGTAATAGTCTTTGGTGCCAAAGAAAAACGATTACAGGTCACCAGAGAACTTCAGTCTATACACCTAAAAACCACAAACCAGGCGAGAAATTTGGGTGTAGTGATGGACGCAGACCTAAACTTAGAAAAACACATTAAGACAATAACAAAATCAGCTTACTATCACCTCAAGAATATTTCAAGGATAAAAGATCTGATGTCTCAACAGAACCTGGAAAAACTAGTCCATGCATTCATCTTCAGTAGGCTTGATTACTGTAACAGCATCTTTACAGGTCTACCTAAAAAATCAGTCAGACAACTACAGCTCATTCAGAACTCTGCTGCTCGAGTCCTCACTAAGACCAAAAAAGTGGACCACATCAGTCCAGCTCTGAGGTCTTTACACTGGCTGCCTGTCCGTCAGAGGATAGACTTTAAAGTTCTGATGCTGGTCGATAAAGCTCTGAATGTTTTAGGACCAAACTATATCAGTGACCTCCTGACCCAGTATGAACCTTCCAGATCCCTCAGGTCTGGATCTGGTTTTTTATCAGTTCCCAGAGTCAGAACCAAACACGGAGAAGCTGCATTCAGCTTTTATGCTCCATATATCTGGAACAAACTCCCAGAGAGCCTCAGATCAGCTGAAACACTAAGTTTATTTAAATCCAGGTTGAAGACTCACCTATTCTCAGCTGCATTTGAATAAAACACCAAATCCACACTTAAGTTTAAATTTCTAAACTTCAATTTTAACTACTGATTTTATCTACTGTTCTGATTTTATCTACTGTTTTTTTAATCAATTCTAATCATGCTTTTTATTTGTTTTTGTTTTTAATGTCCCTGTAAAGCACTTTGAATCACCTTGTTGGTGAATTGTGCTATATAAATAAACTTGCCTTGCCTTGCCCTGCCTTGTGTGGCTATTGTGGTTCTCCATATGGTGGTACAAATAGAGGACATAGAGGAAGTGGCACACATCACGAGGGGGTACATGTTGAAGGTGTTAACAACACACAGTGTGGTTGGCTAGGTTAACTCACAAGCAGAATTTAGCTGTGCCTGACTACAATAGAGACTTTCTTCTTTAGATGTTTCTGAAACAACAAGGTGTAGTAAACAGATTTGTTTCAGAAAAAGGGGAAAGGAATTAAAACGACATACATAAGCACAGAGTGTTTTAATCCTGCTAACACATACACACACATGCAATGAAGCTCATGAATACCAGATGGTATTTTAAGCCTGTGTTTCTGATTTTATCATCTTGTTCGGTTCACTTAGTGAGATGAGAAGCGATATATGAACTAGTGGACTAATATTATATTAGGAAAGATGACTGAATGATAGCAGGGGTGAACAGAATGCAGCAGAGGGTTTAAATGAGTGAGACTAACAGATTCTTAGTTTCTTGTTCCTGATGATCAGATAAATGATAAGTTTAAAATCCAGTTAAGGAACGAAGAAATAAAGAAGGTCAAAGATTTTAAGTTTTTAGGAATAATTTTTGATTTACGTCTTAAATTTGACAAGCATGTAAAGAAGATTGCTAAGATGGTCAAGGCTAATCTGAATTGTTTTGAGTTAATTCAGCACCATATACCTGCTTCAGCTATGGGCAGAAATCTGTGCCATCAGAAACTGAATTTGAATAAGTTAAATTTGAATTTGAATTACTCAGATTGAATCTGAATTGTAACTTGAATAAATGCTTTTGAAAACTGAATTTGAATTAGTCTAATTTGAAATTGAATCTATGGTTTGAAAATGATCATCACTAAATTGAAATTGAATTTTATATATTGAAAATGAATTCATTTGCTCTGAAACTGCATTTTATCATTTGAAAATTCAACTCTCGAATAATTTCAGTTTCACTCTCACCATTCAGTTTCAGTTCTACAATTCAATTTCAGTTCCAAAATTCAGTTTTTTGGAACTTGCATCCGGTTCCGGTTCAAGCGCAGATTAATAGAACTACGTTTTACTAGCAGACCGAAAGTGTTACTGATGGGAATCTACAGCGTCTTGAGCTGAATTAAGACTTCAGAAGTCATTCGTCATGTCGAATGACCAGCGGATAAACTCTCAGGTTGGTAATAAATGTATTACATGTATAAGAACAAGCGTCATGTTAACAAATGATAGCCGTACAGTAACTTTTATGCTTATTGTAGCTGTTAGCTAAAAACGCTAATTTAGCGTAGTTTGCCCTGAATTCAGCTTTGACAAACAAATATGATCGACTGTTTCTAGTAGAAATCCAAAGTTGTCATCTTGGACCCTCTCAGAGCCCTGTATGCTTGCAGAGACCCCTACAGTAGGGAAACAGGCAAAACGGTGTCCAAACCTTTGTATTTTAGCTTTATTTATGTCTTACACAACATCGCAACTCTTTAGCTAACTTAATAACTTTAGCTAAAGTGAGTAGTTAGTCTAATTCATTAGTGCAGCATTACTGGATCACCTGTTTGAAGTGATCAACACCCAAGACAAACGCTACACAGTGCCGTCCTGCAACTATTTTTCAAATGTTGCACTACCTGTTCTATACACGCAGTGTCGGACAAGGGTGGAGACGGAATTACAAGCAGTACAACATTTTGCTGCAACGACAGACTTATGGTCCAGCCGAACTAAGCATTATATTTTGTTAATAATTGTGGTTTACATTTTAAGAAACATCACTATTACCTACCTCTCTCATCACCTTACACACGGAAAGAATACTGTTCAAAATGTTATTGTTAGAAGAATTTTAAGGTTTTGTATGTAAGAGTAGACAAGTGAGACATTGATTGTTTTTATGTTCAGTCTCAACTGTTAGGAAGTTGATGTGCAGTTAATAAGTGCAATAAATATTTATATTGGAAAAGAAAATCGTGAGAGAATTGTGATCTCAATTCTAAGCAAAAAAATCGTGATTCTCATATTATGCAAAATCGTGCAGCCCTGGCATCATTGTCACATTTTAGAGAAATATAATCTATTTGAGTTTTCTTAAATTAGTCTTTAAATGTATAAATAGGATGGCCCCAGAGTGTCTTAATAGATACATCCAGAGACAAGATAGTAATCGTATTACTAGAAGCATGGTGAACGGAAACTGCAAGATATCATATTGCAGATCTAAATTTGGTCAGTCGGCATTTTACATAAAGGCTTGCCATCTGTGGAACACACGTCCAACCAAAATCAAATTGATTACAGACAATCAATTAATTGTAGTTGTATTTATGATGTATTTTGGCTTTATGAAAATGTATGTTTTATGTGCATTAAATCAGTTTCATGTTTTGTACCTGGACTATGTCAGTCTGCATTGTCCCTTTTAAATAAATTTAAATTCAAATGTGTGGGGGAGGCTTTACCATGACATACACCTGGTTACATGGGAAGAAACTTATTATCTAATAGGACACTAGGGTTGTGTGAAATGTGTGTGGCTGGTGGATGAAAGTTTTGGGGATTTATTTGGCGGCTACATTTTTTTTTTTACCAAGTGGAACCTGTCAATACGTTTTGGTTTGATTTATCAGTTAAAGGAGACGAGTATGCTTTGGCAAGTACTAAAACTAGACTTTTGTATTTTTACATTTTGTAGTATTTTCTTTTTACTTTTCATGTTTGAGGAGTGCACTAAGACTGGACTGATAATGGGGACAAATGGTTCACTGACTTGACACTGATGCGCAGATTGCACCTACTCCAAGCAGACAAGGAAAGGGTGGATGTATGTATGTTTTTCCAGGAGCAGGAAGATGACAGCGACATCCTAGGGTCACATGAGCTTGTGGGCCATGCAGACTTAATCTTGTAGTTGTTCATTTCTGTGTGTATTTACCAGCGCTGTGTTATTCATGTTGTAGTGCCACATTTCTTTTTTTATAAATCATATCACATTAGTAACAGTAATATTATTTCCTCACTTTAGTGTTCACCAGTTGTATACATGCATGTAGAATGTTATCACAAGTGGGCCCCATGTTATTGCACCTTCACAATGGACCCATCGTAGACTGGAAGACATCCTGCTTTAAGGGAGGTGACAGCGAAAATTGTTTTTAAATACTGAAGCTAGCCCTCCACCTCTACCATTGGTCTGGGGAGAACTGAGAAATGAACAATCGGGAGGAAGGAGTTCCGAGAAAGAAGAAAACTCACCACGTCCAAGCCAAGTTTCCATCAGGAATATAAAATCCAGTCCCGACGAGATATAAAAGTCATCTAGGATGAAAGTCAGCCGATCAGCTGATCATTGATCAGTTTCATGATTGAAGTAGCAACAGGAGATCCTCACAGATGCTGTCTTTACAAAAGATAAAAATAAAAACTAGGCCATTGTTTATTGGCAGACCAAGACTGTGATGATAAAAGGCTTGATTTTCGACATCGTGTTTTTAGTGATGACACTTCTGGCAATATGACGTTTTTGTTTATTTGCCGAACATATCTCCAAAAATGCACATCATTGTTGAGAAACTTCACAGCACAGCACACTGGTTTTGCATGCGTGAAGTCGGGTCCAGGATCCAAGACTACGACAGAAAAGCCAATCAGCTGATCATTGATCAGTTTCATGATTGAAGTAGCAACAGGAGAGGGAGGGGGAGAGAAGAAGAGGCAGTCACTCCATATATCGGTTGTTAAGCTTAGCGTGGGAATGCTTTCTTGATTTCTCCGGGACAGCTTTCTCTTAGATGAAATGCTGGTTTCGTAGCAAAGCTCCAAATGCTCCACCAGACCACCGACAGCTCTCTTACGCCACAACCGCTCTATCACGTGACACATGCTGCTCCGACGTGCTAAGGTTATGAGCTGGGTTACGCTATGTCGCAAGTTTTTGTGAAGTCCTTTTGTGATATTTAAAAGATCGGATTAAATTTTGAATTTCTTTTCGATAACCGATCGAGTAATTTAGGTGAGTATCGGACCAATACGTAATATCGGATCTGTCCGTCTCAAATCTCCACTGCAGGGGCAGAATAATCCCCTAGTCTGTGGAAAAACATATCTCAGGGCAGTCTACCCCTGAGATTGAAGCAAGAAGAGGAGGAAGAACGCAGAGAATCACCCAACACGGAAGACACTGAGTGTTAAATTACAACAGAGGTTCTAGTTTTAGTACAGAGAGAAGAAAGAGACACAGGTGAAGATGGTTTTGTGGGGGAGCAAAACACACTTAGCCAGATTAGTGTGTTTAGTATGGGACTGACACTTGTAGAGCATATTTTAATGGAATAGACGTGGACTACATTGAAGTGGAAACACCAGCTGAATTGTGTGAGTGTAGCCTGTGGCTATGTCAACACTAACGCGTTTTTGTTTGAAAATGCATCGTTTTCTCTCCATTTTGGCATCCGGTCCACACTGAGACGGTGATTTCGCTGATGGAAAGCGCAGTGGCTTGAAAATGCTCTTGGAAACGAAAACTTTCTAAAACGATGATGCATGTTAACCTTATGAGTTAGTTGCTTTGTTTGCTCTCAATTTTGACAGTCCTATTAAAGATTAATATCAGTCTGTACATGCTGCAGATTTCTTGAAATTATTTAACTCTCAATCACTTTTGCAACTTTTTACTTTTGTTTTACTCACAGCAACAAGTGCACCTCATTATTAGTCCATTTAAAAAAACTGTGCTTTTCCTCAACATTTTGCTGCCACGTTTCAAAGAGCCGGTGTTCTGGGAATCCATCCTACCTGAAATACCATCCTACCCATTGTTTCTGCACATGGGCCAAACCATCCTACCTTTGTTAATCTGAGCTACAACCATACTTTAACAGCTAAAGTTCAGTGGCGAACCATCCTACCTTTGTCAATAACAGCTAGAAACATACTCTGATGGGTAAAATTAAGTGTCAAACCATGATACCTTTGTGAATGTTACCTACAAGCATACTTTAACGGGTAAAATTAAGTGGCAAACTGTCCTGGCATTTTGAATATGAGCTACAAGCATACTCTGATGGGCAAAGTTAAGTGGCAAAGTGTCATACCTACTTAAATTTGTGCTGGAATTACTCGGTGACAGCAGAAATGTGCATAAACTACTTACCGTAGGATGTTTTGCCAAAGTGCGATGGTTTGTCAGAATACCAGAAAGTAAATAAGCAGCAGACAGAAATGAGGCAGGTCGAATCTTCTTGCTTTTCATGCATGCGCAGTACTGACACGTAAGCGTTTTCGGCCGTTTCAATCTGGATGCGCAACGCTGTGAAAATGACTGAAAATGCTAGTGTGGACACGGAATGTTTTCAGAAGAGAACGCCGTTTTCCAATCTATCCGGGCTAGTGTGGACGCAGCCTCACTCTTCTCTCAACGTCTTCACAATAAACTGTGAACAGATACCGAGGAGAGCAGCAGAAGACCTCATCCAGGAGCTGTTGAAGTACGATTCTTTTTGATGGCAGCAATCAGGCGGAGACTTTTACTTCCAAAATCAGACTGCTGGCAGCAGGCACGATATTTGCCCATTTTGGGGGTGCTTCAGCCAGAGCGATGGCGGCTGAGACGCAGCGGAGCGGAGGTTGAGTGTCTGGCTTAAAACAGGACATGTTAGCTGCATTTAACCCTCAGTTACTCTTTATATAGGTAGGTAGGACTCAGACCATGTTTCTTTTTAGCAGAAAAACATCACACCCAGGTAACCTGCAGTGTTGAAAATGTCTTTTCTGACGATGGTTGCTACTCTACAATCCATCCTACTCTGTAGTAAAATCAGCCATATCTAATCGTCCTGTTGCTCCCATTGAAATTTATATAGACTATTTAAAATCTAAAACTTAAGATTGTCCGTAGCCTACTGTTGTTACCACTGTCCTGTTTGCAATGGATACTGAGAGAGGAATTTTTGTTAGTGATCTTAATAGAATTTTTTTTCATTCCAACATAACATTATCATTGATTGGGGAGATTAAAATTAATGATATATTTTTATGTGGTTCAGCCACAACTCTATTAAAACCTCAGCCAGTAATAGGTAGGCCAACTTTTGGACCATCTAGTTGTCTGTATGACTGCCGCAGTACGTACATCACATTTGCACACTATGAGAAAGTGCCAAACGGAGCCCTGGTGGAGTGAGGAGCTGTAAAGAGAAGCAGATGCTCTGTTTATATTTTAAAAATGTTTTAAGCTTGTTTCAAAGATTCTGTACTGCAGCTTAAAATGTTTTCCAAAAGCACACATACACTTATCAGTGTTTCTCAAACTTTTTACAGTGTGTACCACCTGATAAAAATGTCAAGCTCTCCTAAGTACCACTATGAAAGCATGAAACTCATAAATCTTACAACACAAAATTATTATTATTAAATTAGTAAAATTAGTATCTGCAGTAAAGATTTTTTCATACATTGTATACATTCTACCACAGGCAAAGTTGCCTCTATTTTTATAGTTTTTATTAACATTTTTTAATAATTTATTCTGTTTTGGGAGTGTTTTTTAATGTTTCTGTATTATACATTATACACATTAAAAGTGAATCTCTGTCCAGAAAATGCACTGAGTTTACTTTTTACTCACTATGAGCATCATTCATTATTCTCCCCCAGTAATTAAGGTCAGGATATGTATTTTTTTTTATTCCAATCCATTCTTATTTTGCAGCAGCAACATTTAAGGATGCAGGGACTGACAGAGACAGGTTTACCTTGCCTGGCTGGGCAGCTCTCTGGGTGCTCAGCACCCCCAAAGATCTGATCCTAGAATCGCCCCTGGCTGGGAGTAAATAAAATACAGACGCATCTGGAGATCATCCTATGAAGTCCTATTCTGAAGTGTTTGAGGAGCATTCCTCACACACACCTTTATAGCGTAAGGGGGGAAGGGCGGCGGGGGTAGCCCTTTGGCACCCCTGCTCTGTAGGCTTCCACTACTCTCTCTCTATTAGTCACCCTGGGGTTGCCCTCCCCAGGCTTGTACCTGTGGCTTCCTGTCCTGGGGGTGGAGGTTGGCTGTTCTTCTGCCCTGCACCCTTTTGTTCATATTCAAAGACTATTTTTCTGTATGTATTCTTACCCCCTAGAAACCGCCATAATATAATGTTGCAAGCAATCACGAACTCTACAGTCTGTCTAACTCCAGTGTATACCAAGCGATCTATTATTCTCAACAGAGATAAACTCAACATAAACTGAACCCACATTAAAGTTAGCTCGGTGCTTACCTTTAGATGAGCCCACAAACCGAGAGAAACTCCGTGATGAAGCTGGAAGTCTTTCCAAGCACAGGAAACAGATCAGGGAGCAGAGACCCACGTGGTTCACGCTGATCTCAGCTACAATCCAGGAGACAAGGGTGTGCAGATCGATGCAGATATCGATCCAAACGTTGGTAGTGGTATATGTTCCTGTAAGTTCACTACTTTACTCCCGTTTCATGAAAAAGCAGCTCTCTCTGCTCGACTCCTCTCCTGCACACACAGTTTGCTCCACCCCCTTTTCCCGGCTCTGCTGTGATTTGTGGCTGTGCGGTCACGTGACTCAGCTGAACAAGGTATCCAAGTGGGGAGTTATTTCAAAATTAGCCCCTATCTCCTTTCCCTAAACTGTTTCCTTGGCCTCGTGGAAAACGTCATCGTGAGAAGGAGATTTGCTAAGGACTCAGGGAAAGAGAGGATCGGTGCTGAGAATTAGAACAGCCTTTTGTTTTGTAGTGCCCAGGGTGTAGATTTGGTTGTGGCATTGGTGGGGACAGATGATTTAGCCATCGACCCCTGCCCCGATTCTTATTTTTAAAAAGGAGAAATATACTTGCCTACATATGCTATTCTGCGTGCTTTTAAACTATTTAAAATTACAATTCATTGTTTTATATGTGAATTATATAATGTCAAATTACTTAAGTATTTTAGGCTTTAGTTATATTCCATGTAAATCAGATATCATACAAAAATAGAAAAAATAGAGTCACGACAATAAAAGAATATGACTTTAAGGACTTAACAACATTACTTCAGTTATAGTGCACCAACATCTCTTATATATTAGCACTAAGGGAACACTGAATGACCTGCTGGTTTTTGTCCATAAAACTACTCATCTATGATTACCACACAGTAAACGATCTCTCAGCAACATTATGCAACATTTTAGGCACTTTTGCCCCGATCAAGTCAGTGAGCTGGGATTTTTTATTCTAAACATGAACTACTGTTGCCCCACACAACAACTCAATGTCCACTATGTGAAGGAGCCGAACAAATGCCTTCTCCTCTCGTTATGTCAAGAGATTTATTCTAAATAACACTTCTTCAGCTTCGAATCAGAGAGGAGAAACATACACTGCAGTTAGTTACTTGCAAGCAAGGGCAGCCACAGCACTCGCACAGAAGTGAGGACTCTGAGACTCACGCCCTGCCACTGCCCTGGTCTTTCTTTATGTACATCAGTGGGTGCGTTTGTTCATTACATTGGGATGTGGAGTCGTATACAGGGAGTGCAGAATTATTAGGCAAGTTGTATTTTTGAGGAATAATTTTATTATTGAACAACAACCATGTTCTCAATGAACCCAAAAAACTCATTAATATCAAAGCTGAATGTTTTTGGAAGTAGTTTTTAGTTTTAGCTATTTTAGGGGGATATCTGTGTGTGCAGGTGACTATTACTGTGCATAATTATTAGGCAACTTAACAAAAAACAAATATATACCCATTTCAATTATTTATTTTTACCAGTGAAACCAATATAACATCTCCACATTCACAAATATACATTTCTGACATTCAAAAACAAAACAAAAACAAATCAGCGACCAATATAGCCACCTTTCTTTGCAAGGACACTCAAAAGCCTGCCATCCATGGATTCTGTCAGTGTTTTGATCTGTTCACCATCAACATTGCGTGCAGCAGCAACCACAGCCTCCCAGACACTGTTCAGAGAGGTGTACTGTTTTCCCTCCTTGTAAATCTCACATTTGATGATGGACCACAGGTTCTCAGTGGGGTTCAGATCAGGTGAACAGGGAGGCCATGTCATTAGTTTTTCTTCTTTTATACCCTTTCTTGCCAGCCACGCTGTGGAGTACTTGGACGCGTGTGATGGAGCATTGTCCTGCATGAAAATCATGTTTTTCTTGAAGGATGCAGACTTCTTCCTGTACCACTGCTTGAAGAAGGTGTCTTCCAGAAACTGGCAGTAGGACTGGGAGTTGAGCTTGACTCCATCCTCAACCCGAAAAGGCCCCACAAGCTCATCTTTGATGATACCAGCCTAAACCAGTACTCCACCTCCACCTTGCCGGCGTCTGAGTCGGACTGGAGCTCTCTGCCCTTTACCAATCCAGCCACGGGCCCATCCATCTGGCCCATCAAGACTCACTCTCATTTCATCAGTCCATAAAACCTTAGAAAAATCAGTCTTGAGATATTTCTTGGCCCAGTCTTGACGTTTCAGCTTGTGTGTCTTGTTCAGTGGTGGTCGTCTTTCAGCCTTTCTTACCTTGGCCATGTCTCTGAGTATTGCACACCTTGTGCTTTTGGGCACTCCAGTGATGTTGCAGCTCTGAAATATGGCCAAACTGGTGGCAAGTGGCATCTTGGCAGCTGCACGCTTGACTTGTCTCAGTTCATGGGCAGTTATTTTGCGCCTTGGTTTTTCCACACGCTTCTTGCGACCCTGTTGACTATTTTGAATGAAACGCTTGATTGTTCGATGATCACGCTTCAGAAGCTTTGCAATTTTAAGACTGCTGCATCCCTCTGCAAGATATCTCACTATTTTTGACTTTTCTGAGCCTGTCAAGTCCTTCTTTTGACCCATTTTGCCAAAGGAAAGGAAGTTGCCTAATAATTATGCACACCTGATATAGGGTGTTGATGTCATTAGACCACACCCCTTCTCATTACAGAGATGCACATCACCTAATATGCTTAATTGGTAGTAGGCTTTCGAGCCTATACAGCTTGGAGTAAGACAACATGCATGAAGAGGATGATGTGGACAAAATACTCATTTGCCTAATAATTCTGCACTCCCTGTAATAGTTAATCACATGTTAGAATTGTACGGTGGCCCTGAGAGGCAAACGGACTGCAACTTCAGAAAACACTTGCAAAAAGAAAAACACCTGCAAAAAGAAAAACACCTGCAAAAAGAAAAACGCTGCAAAAAGAAAAACACTTGCAAAAAGAAAAATGCTGCAAACAGAAAAACGCTGCAAAAAGAAAAACACCTGCAAAAAGAAAAACGCTGCAAAAAGGAAAAACGCTGCAAAAGCACACAAGACACAACGAAAATGTTTCTGGGGAGACAATAACCCGACGGACCAGTTGCACGAACCAAAACATGCTAACAACTGCACTGGGACTGGGAGACACTTGAAATAAGTGCAGCGTTTTTCTTTTTGCAGGTATTTTTCTTTTTGCAAGTGTTTTCTGAAGTTGCAGTCCGTTTGCCTCTCAGGGCCACCGTAGAATTGTATATACAGTTGCTTCCAGATGCCTATAGCACCTGCTGCTTATTGCATTTGTGTATAATACGTAATAAACATTAAGATTAAACAGTGTTAAAAAAGAGGAAGAAGAAGTATGCCGCCTTCCTGCTGTGTTTGTGATAGTGAGGACAGTTTATTGTTTTAGGGGGAAAGGTTATCAAAACAAGTTTCTGATCCGCTCAAACTTGTTATTTCAGTTCCAAAAGTTTGGCTCTGTCCTAAAACACTCCAGTTAGTCCTGCGTTTGGTACCGTGGATCATGGATTTTACTCTCTCGTTTGGAGCACTGGGTTCAGGTCCTACTTGGCGGGACAAACTTTTTGCGTCAGTCTCTGACCATGTTTCGTACTCCTCTCCTCTCTTGTGTGGTGTCCCACAGAGCTCAGTTCTACGTCCCCTCCTCTTTTCTTTGTATCTGCTCTCTCTTGGATCTATACTGAAAAAACACAGCATTGCATTTCACTTCTATGCTGATGACTGTCAGATCTATGTCCCTCTACAGAAAAAAGGCACATATTTCATGCAGCCATTACTTCAGTGTCTTGATGACATTAAGGCTTTGATGTCTCTTAACCTTGTAAAATTCAGTGACAAAAAGACTGAGGTGATGGTTTTTGGCAGCCCCACTGAGACACCAAATGTATATTTAGATACCTTGGCCCAGTATGTTAAGCCAACTGTCACAAACCTGCTGGTCAAAGTGGACTGTGATCTGAAACTTGACAGTTAGATCAAAGCAGTGGTAAAATCAAGCTTCTTTCAGCTCAGGCAGCGAGCTAAAATAAAGCCAATTCTTTCACAAAGGCACTTTGACACAGTTATCCACGCCTTTGTTAGCACTCGGTTGGATTACTGTAATGCACTTTATATAGGGGTCAGTGCTTCATACATTTAGAGAGCGTCCAATATGCTGCAGCTCGAAAGTTGGAGCACATTTCCCCTATTTTAGCTTCACTTCACCTGCTGCCCATTTCTTTTTAGGATTCCTTTTAAATTCTTTTATTTGCTTTTAAAGCCCTCCATGGCCTAGTCCAATCTTATCTCTCTGAGGTGCTACAGCTGTATACACCCACCTCTCTCAGGTCAGCTGATCAGCTGTTCCTGAATGTACCCAGGACTGAGCGTAAACTTAGAGGAGATCGTGCTTTTTCTGTAGCAGCTTCAAAACTGTGGAACAATATGCCTTTTGAGATAAGACAGGCCTCTTCTGTTTTTTTTGTTTTATTTGATTCTGTGCTGTTTTATCTTATTTTAAACATAGGGCTGTTTTAATTTTGATGTATTATGTGTTTTATTTTTTACTGTTTTTTTAAAATTCTACGTATTTTGCCAGAAACGCAGGGAGCTCACAAAACTATTTCAATGACCACCAAACAGCTAAAACAATAAATGAGAGCAGGTGAACAGATTCCACACAAAGAAGCGAACACAAAGCGTGGATCCGATGCATCAGTGAGATGTCGTCTTTCTCACCCGACGACATGAACACGGACACGCCGTCGGGGCAGAAAGTCAACATCTCACTGATTCTGAGCTGCAGCTTTTGTTCCTCTCCGACCAAAAGAAAGCTTCATTTTTGGTGCTTAATACATTTGTTTTTTTAATTATGCCAAATTGAAAAACGCTTAGCTTGCTGTTTTTCTGTGTTTTATCCTCAGTTACTTTGAAACAGTTGCTGAGTCAAAATTGAATTTAATCAAATAGATTATAGAAATCAGTGACGATACCCAGCCCTAGGGCGTTTATCAATATGCGTACTTGTGCGTACTTGCATTCTCGTGTACTCGTGATACGTCATCAGTCGGAGACCAAGTACTGTTCCAATTCGAAGTACGCATCAAGCCGAGAACGCGAAAAAATCCCGGATGTGTTCTCGATCCGCCCGTTTTATCGAGCATGCATCGGTGTGGACTTGGGACAGCTATATATCCCAGAATGCATTTCGTCCAAAACTCAACAGCGGACTCCCGGCACATCGTCCCCCCCCCCCCCCGCGCTCGCGGTCTTCTCACTACTCAGGTTAAAGAAACTCCAGCAGCTGTCTATAGTATTGAGTGTCCACTAGAATAGAAATAAAAGCGTTCTAACATCTCACCTGCTTGTTTTTATTAAGGTATGTACACGTATGTACATGTACACTATTTTTATTAATAGAGGTTTCACTACTGAGGTTAAAAATGATATATAAGTTACTTAGATCACTTCTAAATGTTAATGTTTGGTTTATTTCAGTGTTTTATTTGTTCCTGAGTAAACCGGTTTGGCTGTGATTAAAGTTAAGCTTCATAACATGTTACTCACAGTTACATTAAGAGGGGACGGCAGTAAAAACTCCGGACCTGTGACATCATCACGTACGCAGGTGTTCCAATTGTACATATCGCGAGTCCGTGCTCGCGTTCTCGCGTACATGGGCATTGATAAACGGCCCTAGTGAGTAGCCTAAGCCCAACAGAAGTGGATGTAGCTGTGGGTAATGAGAAAAGATGAAAAGGTTGATAACACATTATATGCAGTAAATGCACTGCCCAAGTGTCCCCTCTCCCCACTGCCTCTCAATAAAGAACTTTGTGTTTTCAAGATTGTTAGGTAATCATTTACAAATCTATAATATCTGCATGGACAGCGTTAACTGATGACATTTCCGGCCACATTTGGAATTGGGACAGCCTTCATCACGTCACTGTGGTGTAATCAGCCTTCAAATGGGGTCTCAAAATTGTACCAAAGAACTCTGTACCTCCCTCCATCCAACCACACACTTCTTTGGGTTTGCCATCAGCCCTGCCTGCCTCAGGGAATCCAGGACCGTGACCAACCACTGCACATGCTCCACCGAGGTATCACTATGAATGATGACATCATCCAGGTAGGAAACAGCATATGCAGTGTGAGGACGCAGCTATCGCTACAGGAGGTGCTGAAAAATGGCCGGGGCTTCAAACAAGCCAAACGGAAGTGTGACGAATTGGTACGAACCATACAGAGTGGAGAAGGTTGTTTTTGTCTTTGGACTCTGCAGACAAGGGAACCTGCCAATCAGCTGCGTTTCAAAGTGGTGCTCCATGAGAGTCGTGCACACGGGCAGGGGGGAGAACACATCTGCAAAGCGCTGTTGCAATGCAGGAACATCTGCTTTATTGGAATGTGTGAGATGTTGATCACAATGCATCTTAAACACACTCTCCAAAAATATCATGCCCACAGCACGTTTTTGAGAATAATCACATATTTTTGTCCTTGAAGATCATTTCAGAGTTGTTAATGAGCTGCAGGAACCCTGTTCTGTGTGAGTGGAGAACAGCCAAGTCGCCTCCTCTGATAAACCTCCACATGTACCACTGAAAACAGTTAGATTAGTTTGAATCTGAAATCATGGCTCAAACTACTTGTTGTGAGACCATTTCTTTATTTTTCGCACCAAACTGTTTAATAAGACAAACGTTACACAGAGTTCATCAAATATAACTAACACTTTAACATTATCAGGATTTCATAATACAAACTTTAAATCAACAGGAAAACAGCTGCAGAACATGCGGATCAAAATGAATTCATTAAAAAACAGCACGTGGACTTCAAGGATACAGTAAATCCACTAAAGTGAAAGGAGGAGCCAAAATTTGAAGGAATTTGAATTAAGTAAAAGTCACCTGTGATCTTTAAAATGGTCCTGATGTGTGCTGCTGTTTTTAACTTTCAACATTTCTTTGCTGCCACTGTGAATACGAATGTGTTCTTTCCCCAATTAAATAAAGGTTACACTGACTCACTGCTTCATCTTCTGGTACAAACTGGTATTATATGAAAGCACAGCCCAAAACCAGTTTAGCTTGAGTTTCTTTTTTCTGGACATAAAGTCACAGCAGGTGTTGTTTCAAAGCTGGTGGACAGACAAGGTTATTATCGTTAACGAAAACTAACGAAATAACGAAAACTAGAAGTGAAAAAACATTTTCGTTAACGGAAATAAAAAGGAAAACAAAAAAAAGAAAACTAACTAAAACTGTAATGAGTGTTCACAAAACTAAAATTAACTGAATTTATAGCAAAAATGTGTTTAGTTTTCGTTGATGTGTGCGTGTCATACAATAGTCAAGGGTAAAAATGAAGTTTAGTTTCCAGGTTTTTTCTTGCTGTGTCTCATTATGCCAGCAGGTGGCAGTACGTTAGTCGAGTCGTCTGTGTCGGTGCTCCGTCCACGCGCAGAATCATGTCAGGAAAAGTCTGGAGAAAGCACCAGAGTCCAATTTGGGATTACTTTGAATATGACTTTTTTTTGGATAAAGCAAGTGTCTTGTAGTGGAAAGAGACAAATTATGAGGGACATTTCTAAAGGGAAAAAAATCCCACAAACCTTAAAGTGCACTTGAAAAGCTCACACAAGAAGGCTAACCTAGCTTACCTGGAGAAGGTAAGGGAGCACACTCAACCCTCATCCCCAGAAACAGAAGCTAACCCCAGGCAAGGCAGCGTGATGCATCCCGAGACAACAGGACTGGGATATCTACATAACTGTGTGAGTCAATTGCCTTAACACCCGGTGCTGCAAGAGTTAATAGTCTCATTGGGGCCAAGATATACATTTTATAGTTGCCTGGTATCAATGGTTGTTCATCTGCCTTTATTTATTTATTTAAAGAACCCATAGGTGGGAATGTGAGTTGTCTGTCTCTGCGTGTTAGCCCTGCGACAGACAGGCGACCTGTGCAGGGTGCAGGGTATGGTAGCTGGAATAGCAACATACCCAAGGATAAGCAGAAGAGAATGACTGATATGATGAAACTGGGATTTTGTTACACTTTATTGCAAACACAACTAAAACTATAACTGAAACTAATCAAAACTAAACTGAAACTAAGGATTTTCAAAAAAATAAAAACTAAACTAAACTAGCAAACAATTGGTAAAAACTAATTAAAACTAATATAAAATTGAAAATCTGAAGTCAAAACTAAATAAAAATAAAAACTAATGAAAATTGCAAAACTATTAAAACCCTGTGGACAGATTTAGTTCATTTTGGAGGTTTTAAGAGCAACTGCTGTGAAAATATTTGCAGTTTTGGGAGAAAAGGATTTAAGAGAAGGGATTACCACAGCAAACGATTAAATATGAATGAAGGATGCAGACCTTTTTATTTACCACGGGAATTCACCACTGTTTTCATTATCGGAGTGTACATTCCACCTAGCGCTAATGCTAGGTGGTTAGGGGAACTATATACAAACATCAGTGAACTGCAAAACACACACCCGGATGGACTGTTCATTGTTGCTGGAGATTTCAACCATGCAAATCTCAAGTCAGTGCTTCCCAGATTCCATCAGTATGTGGACTTTGCAACGAGAGGGGAAAACACGCTGGATCTTGTTTACACAAACATCCCCGGCGCATATCGGGCAGAGCCCCGCCCCCACCTTGGCTACTCAGACCACATCTCTGTTATGCTAATCCCAGCATACAGACCACTCGTCAGGCGATCAAACCAGTTCTGAAGCAGGTGAAAACCTGGCCAGCAGGAGCCACCTCTGCTCTTCAGGACTGTTTTGAGAGCACTGACTGGAACATGTTTAGGGAGGCTGCAACCTACGGCGACTTCACTGACTTGGAGGAGTACACGTCAACAGTGTCCAGCTACATCAACAAATGCACCGATGACGTCACTGTCTCCAAGACCATCATCTCACGACCCAATCAGAAACCGTGGATTACTGCGGAAGTGCGTGCACTTCTGAGGACCCGAGACTCTGCCTTCAAAGCAGTAGATAAGGTGGCGCTTAGCAGAGCTAGGGCCGAACTTTCTCGGGCCATCAGAGAGGCGAAGCGTGCACACGCCCAGAGAATCCACAACCACTTCAAGGACAGCGGCGACACACGGCGCATGTGGCAGGGCTTAAAAGCCATCACCAACTACAGGATGACAACACCTGCCTGTGATGGTGACGGCTCCCTTCCAGATGCGCTGAACAACTTCTACGCTCGCTTCGACAGGCAGAACGACGTGGCGGCGAGGAAGTCCACCCCTCCTCCGAACGACCAGGTGCTGTGTCTCACTACAGCTGAGGTGAGGAAAACTCTACGCAGAGTCAACCCATGTAAAGCTGCTGGACCAGACAACATCCCAGGCAGAGTGCTCAGAGAATGTGCTGAACAGCTGGCAGATGTTCTCACCGACATCTTCAACATCTCTCTGAGCAGTGCCGTCGTTCCCACGTGCTTCAAGGCCACCACCATCGTCCCCGTGCCCAAGAAGTCTTCTGTGTCCTGTCTCAATGACTACCGTCCTGTTGCACTTACACCCACCATCATGAAGTGTACGGATCGGGAACTGCACCTCCAGCACCACCACACTGGGCACTGGGGCCCCACAAGGCTGTGTGCTCAGTCCTCTGCTGTTCACACTGCTGACTCATGACTGTGTAGCAACACACAGTTCAAATCACATCATTAAGTTCGCTGATGACACGACCGTGGTGGGTCTCATTAGCAAGAACGACGAGTCAGCGTACAGAGAGGAAGTGCAGAGGCTAACGGACTGGTGTAAAGACAACAACCTGTCTCTGAATGTTGACAAGACAAAAGAGATGGTTGTTGACTTTAGGAGGACACGAGGCGACCACTCACCGCTGAGCATCAACGGCTCCTCTGTGGAGATCGTTGACAGCACCAAATTCCTGGGCGTTCACCTGGAGAAAGATCTCGGATGGTCCCGCAACACCAGCTTCCTGCACAAGAAAGCCCAACAGCGTCTTTTCTTTCTGAGAAGACTGAGAAAGGCCCAGCTTCCACCACCGATCCTGACCACCTTCTATAGAGGAACTATTGAGAGCATTCTGAGCAGCTGTATCAGTGCCTGGTTTGGGAACAGTGCCATATCGGACCGCAAGACCCTACAGCGGATAGTGGGAACAGCAGAGAAGATCATCGGAGTCTCTCTCCCCTCTATTAAGGACCTCTACACCACACGCTGCATCCGCAAAGCCACCAGCATTGTGGCTGATCGGACACACCCCTCTCACACACTCTTCACACTCCTGCCATCTGGAAAAAGGTACCAAAGCATTAGGGCACACACATCCAGACTGTGCAACAGCTTCTTCCCACAAGCCATCCGTCTCCTCAACAAAAAAGGGACTGGACTGATAAACAAACACACACACACACACACACTATCACTCAGCTCAACTCAACTACCTCAAAGCATTGAGACTGGACTTACACATCAATCTGAAAATGCTCTTTTTGCACAATATTTTTATGTTTACTGTTCCTGCACTACCTACATATCAAGTATGTTTACGGTTTCCTTTGCACTACTTACCTAGTTAGAATAGTTAGTTTTAGTTAGATAGTTAGTTTTTGTTAATTTATGTTGTAATTTATGCTAGGTCAGTCTGCCCTGTCTCGAGCTAGCTAGTTTAGTAATTTTCTGTTAATTTATGTTGTAAATTTATGTTGCATGTAGCACCTTGGCCCTGGAGGAACGCTGTTTCGCCTCACTGTGTACAACTGTATATGGCTGAAGTGACAATAAAGCCAACTTGACTTGAGGATTGAAATTTAACTGAGGTAACACATAAAATGAATACAACTACTAAACACTACTGTGTCCTAATGGAACAAAGATCAAAATGTAACAGGGAGAACATTTTAGAGAATTAAAATCCCTCAAAGGAAAAACAAATGAACTTGATATGCATATCTATACATGCAGCTTCCTAAATGTAACATTCAGGATTATTCACTGCAGCTCCAGAAATCAGAGCTACCTCATCAGATCCAAGTGTGACATCAGCTGACACTCTTTACAGGAGATTCCATCTGAACTCTGTGGAGCCTGATCTCAAGGTTTTTAAGTCCGACCCTGAAACCAGAAGAGGATCTTTCTCTCTCTTCAGATTCATTGTGATCCAGTGATTTCAGTCCTGCATGATCAGGCTGATGTTTGCACAGAGCAGATAATGAAGTGAATGTTTTTGCACATTGGTAACAGTGAAACAGTTTATTTACAGTGTGGAATTGTTTGTGTTCGGAGTATGAACTGAGATTCCTGAAGCTCTTGTCACACTGGTCACAGCTGAAGTTCACTTCCATGTGTGTACGTTCTTGTTTGTTACGATGACCTGATTGTGAGAAGCTTTTGTCACAGTGTCTGCACTTGTATGGTGTCTCTCCTGTGTGGATTCCCTAATGCTTTTTCATTGAGCTCATGTCCAGTGGTGAAGGATGACCCACACTGGTCACATATGTGCTTTTTGACCCCACTGTGGAAGAGTTCATGTATTTTTAATGTACTTGGTGTGTGGAAGCCTCTCCCACATTCTTTGCAGTAGTTCATTTTGTCTCCAGTGTGTCTACGTTGATGAGGTTTTAGGTCCCGTTCATGACTGGAAGCTTTTCTACAAAGGTCACAGAGAAACTCTTTCCCACCACCACAGTGACGACAGGGCTGAGAACTGGATCCATGTGCTTTGCTCCACTTCTAAACAAAGACAGGGTAAGTCAGGGAATTCCTTCAACGTTTTTATCCTGAACGTCACCTGAAATAAAAAGCATCTCTGCCAACGTCCAATTACATTTTACTGTTTACATTATAACACTCAGCTTATCGGACAAAGATGACTCTTCATTTTTCCAAACAGTTCATTCAGTGTAACTCCATAGGTTTACTGATCAGACTTGTTCCAAACAATCAGGTTAAAATTACTAGATAAAAATAAATACATACCTCACAGTAACTGCACTTGTAGAGTTACTTTCTGGTGTGGATCTGTTGGTGTTTTTTTAGCTGATGTGGAGATTTAAAAGACTTCTCACACAGGTCACATTTATAAGGTCTCTCCTCAGTGTGGCTAAACATGTGTTGTTGTAACTGTGCATCTGTTGTAAACAGTTTCCCACACTGATCACAGCAGTAAACATCATTTCCTGTGTGAATCCGGAGGTGACTATTTCGGTAGTGTTTGTCGCTGAAACTTTTTCCACAAAAGTCGCAGCTGTACGCCTTAATTCCAGAGTGGGTAACTAGATGCCTCTGTAAGTCGCTATTTAGAGCAAAAGCCTTACCACACAACTCACAGCTGTGTGCTTTAACTCCACTGTGGATGAGTTGGTGTTTTTTTAAGTGTGCAGCCAGGGTAAAAGACTTTCCACACAACTCACAGCTGTGTGCTTTAAATCCACTGTGGATGAGTTGGTGTGTTTTTAAGCCTCCAGCCTGGGTAAAAGACTTTCCACACAAGTCACAGCTGTAAGGCTTAACGCCACTGTGGATGAGTTGGTGTGTTTTTAAGCTTCCAGCCAGGGTAAAAGACTTTCCACACAAGTCACAGCTGTACGGTTTAACTCCACTGTGGATGAGTTGGTGTGTTTTTAAGCCTCCAGCCTGGGTAAAAGACTTTCCACACAAGTCACAGCTGTATGCTTTAACTCCACTGTGGATGAGTTGGTGTGTTTTTAAGCCTCCAGCCTGGGTAAAATCCTTCCCACACTCATCACAGCTGTAGGTTTTCTCTCCCTTTCTTCTGTGAGGTTTGTCGGCCTCCTGAGAGCGCTGACTTCTTGCTCCATGTTGGTCCTGCAGTGACAGAGATACAAACAGAGGCAGTGAGTGAAATGCAGTCGTGGAACAAACTGAAACTCCCTCCATCAGTGGAATCAAACATGTCAAAAAACACATTGTAGCTGTGTTACCACCACCTTCTGGTGATAGTATCACATTACAATGATGTGCTACAATGAGAGTTGTAATGAAAATGACATTATTGAAGAAATATTGATCAGTAGAGAAACTCTTTTACTTCAGAAAAAATCCAAATGATGATATTGTTGTTTCAATGTGTGTAGAGAAAATATGATCTTTGTATTTTCTTGTAACTTGTGTGGTTTTTGGTTGTGAATGTAGATTCTGTATATATGGAGGAGCCCAGGATGGAAAAGATAAAGCTGCTGTTAATGGGTTTTTAAAAACCAACCAGCTGTACACACATTTTCAATAACAGTGTAACTGTGATGTTTTTCTCACCTTTTGTGTTGAAGTCATTGTTTCCTCTGTAGTGGCTGAGCTGAGTCCAAATGGCTGAAATTGTTCTGCTGCTGCACCACCAGACTCTTCTCCTCCTGTTACTCAGCTGGGACACAAAAAGGATATATGTGTATTTTATTCCTGACAAAAAGAAGCAGAGCAAATAAACATGACTAAACTCCTCAGTGACAACAATACATATGAAGCTTCAAGGTGAAACCCCAGAAGCAACTACAAAAAGAAAGTCATCAGTTGCCTACAAGAACTTGAAAGGAAAAACCACTGACCCCCTGCATGTCATCGCCTTTACCCAGGGGATGCTACACCCTGTATATATGGACTTCCATAGACCCACAAAGACGGAGTCCCGATCAGTCTCAATGGTAGCAGTATAAACTCAGCCAGCTACAACATTTCAAGCACCTCATTACCATCCTAGCTCCCCTAGGATGGTAATGAGGTTTTTAAAAAACATTTCGAAACTCACTTTGTTAATGTGGAATTCTAAAATTATTTTACAAATGGAGAATTTATTCTACAATTCATCATCTAAGAATTCTGTATTTCGATGTGTGTCTTATTTAATGAATCACTTCAATGTAAGCAGCTATCTCCTGGAAGTTTTCAGTCTTTTGAATATGTGGCTTTACAGCTGAAGGCCCCATCCAATGTTGTGTTTCTTAATGTTTACAGGCCTCCCAAATACTGCACAGACTTTTTTTAATGAACTCAGTGAACTGCTGTCTGTGATCTGTGTTGATTTCGACTGTGTAATTATTGTTGGGGATTTTAACATCCATGTGGACAACCCTCGGGACAAAGGGACTAAAGACCTGAGTAACACTCTGGGCAACTTTGGGCTGACTCAGCATGTAACAGAGGCCACACATAATAGAGGACACACTCTTGACCTACTGATCTCCAAGGGCCTGAGCATTTCAAAGGTTACTGTGTCTCATGTGGGCCTGTCTGATCATTACTGTGTTTTCTTTGAAAGTAAAATTTCAGCCCACATAAATATATCAACAGCAGTGATCACAAAACGGTGTATAACTGAACACAGTAGTGAGATCTTTAACCAGGTCTTCCCCTTAACACCTGACCTGTCCAGAGGTTCAGTCAATGAGCTCGTCACTAGGTTCAATGCTAAAATGTTAAATGTAATGGACACTATTGCTCCCATTAAGGTGAAGGTTATCTCTGGAAGGAAAAAGTCTCCATGGAGAAACTCCACACTGGTGAAAAATGAAAAAAGAGAGTGTAGGAAAGCTGAGCGCAGATGGAGAAAAACAAACCTGCAGGTTCATTATGACATCTATAAAGAGAAACTTCACAATTATAATTTACAACTGAGGAGTGCAAGGAGGTCCTACTTCTCTGACATCATCACCAAAAACAGTCATAATGCTCGGGTCCTATTTTCTACAGTTGACAGGCTAACAAACCCTCCTGTGTCAGTGGCAGCTGAACTTCATTCGACCACGGCCTGCAATGACTTTGCCAAATTCTTCACAGAAAAAAATCCAAAAGATTATACAAGCAATTGGTACATCAACAGAAGATTCAGGATATGTACTGTGTCCACCGAAAAACTGTCTAAACACCATCGAACAGTTTCACCCTATAAACTTTGGCACTTGCAAACGTGAGTCACTTCATCAAAATGAAAAGTCAGTTGTTCAAAATAAGGAGTCAATGCTTCAAAAGCAAGTCCCGTAATCAAAACAGATAATATATTCATCAAAAGCAAGTACTTATATCAATCAAAGTGTCTGGGCTGTCACAATTACAAGTCAGTACACCAGCACCTTTGGTCACAAAATCAAATGGTTTGAACATGTTCTCATTGTGACGGATTTCTTTGTAGGTGCTTCCCAATGACATGTCAAGTCTGAAAACCATAAATTGTAAAGGAAACTCAAGACACTTCATATGCACTCTTGATAATATTCAATTGAAACTGTGCACAGCATTGTGCAACTGGGGAAATACAGTAAATCAAACATTTTACAGCAAACATAAACTCACTTAGATAGTAAACCTTACTGCAGTAGTTATGAAACAAAAAAACCCTGAAAAACAGACACTGCTGCATATCAATCATTGATATCTAGATGCTCCCGTCTTTCTGCCCACATATTTGCATCAACATCACAGCAAATGTCAGCTCTATCGTTGCATCGAGGAAAGTATCTTCTGGAGTGTCGAATCCACCCTCTGCAGGACTCTGCTGTGATGTCATCACAAGCTTTTGTAGATTCAGTATGCACCTCATGCCAATCCTGTCTGTTGATTTACATTATATATATACTTGTAGAGTAGGGGATACTGTAACGCGATTCACCTATGACTGGGTAGAAGAGGCTTTTCATTGGTTGCAAGTAAGAGTAACACACACCAATTTTCATTAGTGTGAGATAAGGTTCACCTGAGAAAAGTAATTTATGGAGATTTTCATGGAAACTCCTTAAAAATAGGGTTTTCAAAATGGGTGTACAAATTGTTTGACAAGATGTTCAACAATTTTGAGTGCACTGACACAAGCAATGAAATGAAGACTATTAGTTGTATGGACAATGACTATTCAGCCGGTACAAGTATAAATAATTGTGACATTCATGATAGAAGCAAGGAGATAGTGATGAATAGAAAGTCAAAAGTGACCATTCTTTAGATATTTGTACTTACTCAACTGCTTCATGTCCAAAGGCATTTGCCTTGAAATGAACATGAAACCGCCACAAGGTTGTGCCAAAGCGACTACATGTTGTGGAGGTTGAACTAACTATTGTGCAAAGTTTAATTCTGTTGTGAGAAATGCACCAAAGCAACTGAGAAAAACTAAAACAGAATAACTGCTATGATGCCTTCCAGTCAGGTTTTAGACAAAACCACAGCACTGAAACCGCTCTGACCAAAGTGTTTAATGACATATGTCTGAATACAGACAGTGGAAAAATGTCAGTCTTAGTTTTACTGGAACTGAGTGCAGCATTTGATACAGTTGACCACAACATATTACTCAAACGACTGGAGAATTGGGCAGGTCTTTCAGGAACTGTACTAAACTGGTTCAAAACATACTTAGAAAACAGGTAACTTCACATCTGAGCAGACAAGTATCACATGTGAAGTTCCCCAAGGTTCCATCTTGGGACCCCTTCTGTTTAACATTTACATGCTCCCACTGGCACAGATTATAAAGAACAACAAAATAAACTATCATAGCTATGCAGATGACACACAAACATATATCACAATGTCACCAGGAGACCGAGGCCCTGTACAGGCTCTTGGTAAAAGCATTGAGGAAATTAATGACTGGTTTTGCCACAATTTTCTCCAGCTAAACAAAAACAAAACTGAATAATCTTTGGTGCCAAAGAAAAACGATTACAGGTCACCAGAGAACTTCAGTCTATACACCTAAAAACCACAAACCAGGCGAGAAATTTGGGTGTAGTGATGGACGCAGACCTAAACTTAGAAAAACACATTAAGACAATAACAAAATCAGCTTACTATCACCTCAAGAATATTTCAAGGATAAAAGATCTGATGTCTCAACAGGACCTGGAAAAACTAGTCCATGCATTCATCTTTAGCACATCAGTCCAGCTCTGAGGTCTTTACATTGGCTGCCTGTCCGTCAGAGGATAGACTTTAAAGTTCTGATGCTGGTCTATAAAGCTCTGAATGTTTTTGGGACCAAACTATATCAGTGACCTCCTGACCCAGTATGAACCTTCCAGATCCCTCAGGTCTGGATCTGGTTTTTTATCAGTTCCCAGAGTCAGAACCAAACACGGAGAAGCTGCATTCAGCTTTTATGCTCCATATATCTGGAACAAACTCCCAGAGAGCCTCAGATCAGCTGAAACACTAAGTTTATTTAAATCCAGGTTGAAGACTCACCTATTCTCAGCTGCATTTGAATAAAACACCAAATCCACACTTAAGTTTAAATTTCTAAACTTAAATTTTAACTACTGATTTTATCTACTGTTCTGATTTTATCTACTGTTTTCTTTTAATCAATTCTAATCATGCTTTTTATTTGTTTTTGTTTTTAATGTCCCTGTAAAGCACTTTGAATCACCTTGTTGTTGAATTGTGCTATATAAATAAACTTGCCTTGCCTTCCCTTGCCTTGTGTGGCTATTGTGGTTCTCCATATGGTGGTACAAATAGAGGACATAGAGGAAGTGGCACACATCACGAGGGGGTACATGTTGAAGGTGTTAACAACACACAGTGTGGTTGGCTAGGTTAACTCACAAGCAGAATTTAGCTGTGCCTGACTACAATAGAGACTTTCTTCTTTAGATGTTTCTGAAACAAGAAGGTGTAGTAAACAGATTTGTTTTAGAAAAAGGGGAAAGGAATTAAAACGACATACATAAGCACAGACTGTTTTAATCCTACTAACACATACACACACATGCAATGAAGCTCATGAATACCAGATGGTATTTTAAGCCTGTGTTTCTGATTATCATCTTGTTCGGTTCACTTAGTGAGATGAGAAGCGATATATGAACTAGTGGACTAATATTATATTAGGAAAGATGACTGAATGATAGCAGGGGTGAACAGAATGCAGCAGAGGGTTTAAATGAGTGAGACTAACAGATTCTTAGTTTCTTGTTCCTGATGATCAGATAAATGATAAGTTTAAAATCCAGTTAAGGAACGAAGAAATAAAGAAGGTCAAAGATTTTAAGTTTTTAGGAATAATTTTTGATTTACGTCTTAAATTTGACAAGCATGGAAAGAAGATTGCTAAGATGGTCAAGGCTAATCTGAATTGTTTTGAGTTAATTCAGCACCATATACCTGCTTCAGCTATGGGCAGAAATCTGTGCCATTAGAAACTGAATTTGAATAAGTTAAATTTGAATTTGAATTGCTCAGATTGAATCTGAATTGTAACTTGAATAAATGCTTTTGAAAACTGAATTTGAATTAGTCTAATTTGAAATTGAATCTATGGTTTGAAAATGATCATCACTAAATTGAAATTGAATTTTATATATTGAAAATGAATTCATTTGCTCTGAAACTGCATTTTATCCTTTAAAAATTCAACTCTCAAATAATTTCAGTTTCACTCTCACCATTCAGTTTCAGTTCTACAATTCAATTTCATTTCCAAAATTCAGTTTTTTGGAACTTACATCCGGTTCCGGGTCAAGCGCAGATTAATAGAACTACGTTTTACTAGCAGACCGAAAGTGTTACTGGTGGGAATCTACAGCGTCTTGAGCTGAATTAAGACTTCAGAAGTCATTCGTCATGTCGAATGACCAGCGGACAAACTCTCAGGTTGGTAATAAATGTATTACATGTATAAGAACAAGCGTCATGTTAACAAATGATAGCCGTACAGTAACTTTTATGCTTATTGTAGCTGTTAGCTAAAAACGCTAATTTAGCGTAGTTTGCCCTGAATTCAGCTTTGACAAACAAATATGATCGACTGTTTCTAGTAGAATTTCAAAGTTGTCATCTTGTACCCTCTCAGAGCCCTGTATGCTTGCAGAGACCCCTACAGTAGGGAAACAGGCAAAACGGTGTCCAAACCTTTGTATTTTAGCTTTATTTATGTCTTACACAGCATCCCAACTCTTTAGCTAACTTAATAACTTTAGCTAAAGTGAGTAGTTAGTCTAATTCATTAGTGCAGCATTACTGGATCACCTGTTTGAAGTGATCAACACCCTAGACAAACGCTACACAGTGCCGTCCTGCGACTATTTTTCAAATGTTGCACTACCTGTTCTATACACGCAGTGTCGGACAAGGGTGGAGACGGAATTACAAGCAGTACAACATTTTGCTGCAACGACAGACTTATGGTCCAGCCAAACTCAGCGTTATATTTTGTTAATAATTGTGGTTTACATTTTAAGAAACATAGCTGTTACCTACCTCTCTCATCACCTTACACACGGAAAGAATACTGTTCAAAATGTTATTGTTAGAAGTATTTTAAGGTTTTGTATGTAAGAGTAGACAAGTGAGACATTGATTGTTTTTATGTTCAGTCTCAACTGTTAGGAAGTTGATGTGCAGTTAATAAGTGCAATAAATATTTATATTGGAAAAGAAAATCGTGAGAGAATTGTGATCTCAATTCTAAGCAAAAAAATCGTGATTCTCATTTTATACAAAATCGTGCAGCCCTGGCATCATTGTCACATTTTAGAGAAATATAATCTACTTAGTTTTAGGAGTTTTAATCATTTGTGTTTTCTTAAATTAGTCTTTAAATGTATAAATAGGATGGCCCCAGAGTGTCTTAATAGATACATCCAGAGACAAGATAGTAATCGTATTACGAGAAGCATGGTGAACGGAAACTGCAAGATATCACATCGCAGATCTAAATTTGGTCAGTCGGCATTTTACATAAAGGCTTGCAATCTGTGGAACACACGTCCAACCAAAATCAAATTGATTACAGACATCAGATCCTTTCCATTGAAGGTTAAAGCTTGGTTAAAGGGAAATCAGAGATGTAGTCATTTTAACTAATGATTTTATTTTTATTTATTGTCTATTAATTCTAGTTGTATTTACGATGTATTTTGGCTTTATGAAAATGTATGTATGGTAAAGTGTACTTATTTTCATTGTAAGCCCAACAAGGGACAATTGTTGAAAATTAGCAATAGCTATAAACTTGTGTGCGTTACATCACTTTCATGTTTTGTACTTGGACTATGTCAAACTGCATTGTCCTTTTTAAATAAATTTAAATTCAAATGTGTGGGGGAGGCTTTACCATGACATACACCTGGTTACATGGGAAGAAACTTATTATCTAATAGGACATTAGGGTTGTGTGAAATGTGTGTGGCTGGTGGATGGATGTTTTGGGGATTTATTTGGCGGCTACATTTTTTTTTTTACCAAGTGGAACCTGTCAATAAGTTTTGGTTTGATTTATCAGTTTAAGGAGACGAGTATGCTTTGGGAAGTCCTAAAACTAGACTTTCGTATTTTTATATTTTGTAGTATTTTCTTTTTTTCTTTTCATGTTTGAGGAGTGCACTGAGACTGGACTGATAATGGGGACAAATGGTTCACTGACTTGACATTGATGCGCAGATTGCACCTACTCCAAGCAGAGAAGGAAAGGGTGGATGTATGTATGTTTTTCCAGGAGCAGGAAGATGACAGCGACATCCTAGGGTCCCATGAGCTTGTGGGCCATGCAGACTTAATCTTGTAGTTGTTCATTTCTGTGTGTATTTACCAGCGCTGTGTTATTCATGTTGTAGTGCCACATTTCTTTTTTTATAAATCATAACACATTAGTAATAGTAATATTATTTCCTCACTTTAGTGTTCACCAGTTGTATACATGCATGTAGAATGTTATCACAAGTGGGCCCCATGTTATTGCACCTTCACAGTGGACCCATCGTAGACTGGAAGACATCCTGCTTTAAGGGAGGTGACAGCAAAAATCGTTTTTAAATACTGAAGCTAGCCCTCCACCTCTACCATTGGTCTGGGGAGAGCTGAAAAATGAACAATCGGGGCGAAGGAGTTCCGAGAAAGAAGAAAACTCACCGCGTCCAAGCCAAGTTTCCATCAGGAATATAAAATCCAGTCCCGACAAAATATAAAAGTCATCTAGGATGAAAGTCAGCCAATCAGCTGATCATTGATCAGTTTCATGATTGAAGTAGCAACAGGAGATCCTCACAGATGCTGTCTTTACAAAAGATAAAAATAAAAACTAGGCCATTGTTTATTGGCAGACCAAGACTGTGATGATAAAAGGCTTGATTTTCGACTTAGTGTTTTTAGTGATGACACTTCTGGCAATATGACGTTTTTGTTTATTTGCCGAACATATCTCCAAAAATGCACATCATTGTTGAGAAACTTCACAGCACAGCACACTGGTTTTGCATGCGTGAGGTCGGGTCCAGGATCCAAGACTACGACAGAATGGCCAATCAGCTGATCATTGATCAGTTTCATGATTGAAGTAGCAACAGGAGAGGGAAGGGGAGAGAAGAAGAGGCAGTCGCTCCATATATCGGTTGTTAAGCTTAGTGTGGGAATGCTTTCTTGATTTCTCCGGGACAGATTTCTCTGAGATGAAATGCTGGTTTCGTAGCGACGCTCCAAATGCTCCACCAGACCACCGACAGCTCTCTTACGCCACAGCCGCTCTATCACGTGACGCATGCTGCTCCGACGTGCTAAGGTTATGAGCTGGGTTACGCTATGCCGCAAGTTTTTGTGAAGTCCTTTTGTGATATTTAAAAGATCGGATTAAATTTTGAATTTCTTTTCGATAACCGATCGAGTAATTTAGGTGAGTATCGGACCAATACGTAATATCGGATCTGTCCGTCTCAAATCTCCACTGCAGGGGCAGAATAATCCCCTAGTCTGTGGAAAAACATATCTCAGGGCAGTCTACCCCTGAGATTGAAGCAAGAAGAGGAGGAAGAACGCAGAGAATCACCCAACACGGAAGACACTGAGTGTTAAATTACAACAGAGGTTCTAGTTTTAGTACAGAGAGAAGAAAGAGACACAGGTGAAGATGGTTTTGTGGGGGAGCAAAACACACTTAGCCAGATTAGTGTGTTTAGTATGGGACTGACACTTGTAGAGCATATTTTAATGGAATAGACGTGGACTACATTGAAGTGGAAACACCAGCTGAATTGTGTGAGTGTAGCCTGTGGCTATGTCAACACTAACGCGTTTTTGTTTGAAAATGCATCGTTTTCTCTCCATTTTGGCATCCGGTCCACACTGAGACGGTGATTTCGCTGATGGAAAGCGCAGTGGCTTGAAAATGCTCTTGGAAACGAAAACTTTCTAAAACGATGATGCATGTTAACCTTATGAGTTAGTTGTTTTGTTTGCTCTCAATTTTGACAGTCCTATTAAAGATTAATATCAGTCTGTACATGCTGCAGATTTCTTGAAATTATTTAACTCTCAATCACTTTTGCAACTTTTTACTTTTGTTTTACTCACAGCAACAAGTGCACCTCATTATTAGTCCATTTAAAAAAACTGTGCTTTTCCTCAACATTTTGCTGCCACGTTTCAAAGAGCCGGTGTTCTGGGAATTCATCCTACCTGACATACCATCCTAACCGTTGCTTCTGCACATGCACCAAACCATCCTACCTTTGTTAATCTGAGCTACAAGCATACTTTAACAGCTAAAATTCAGTGGTGAACCATCCTACCTTTGTCCATAACAGCTAGAAACATACTCTGATGGGTAAAATTAAGTGCCATCCATGATACCTTTGTGAATGTTACCTACAAGCATACTTTAACGGGTAAAATTAAGTGGCAAACTATCCTGGCGTTTTGAATATGAGCTACAAGCATACTCTGATGGGCAAAGTTAAGTGGCAAAGTGTCATACCTACTTAAATTTGTGCTGGAATTACTCTGTGACAGCAGAAATGTGCATAAACTACTTATGGTAGGACGTTTTGCCAAAGTACGATGGTTTGTCAGAAAACCAGAACGTAAATAAGCAGCAGACAGAAATGAGGCAGGTCGAATCTTCTTGCGTTTCACGCATGCGCAGTACTGGCATGTAAGCGTTTTCAGCCGTTTCAATGTGGACGCGCAACGCTGTGAAAACGACTGAAAATGCTAGTGTGGACATGGAATGTTTTCAGAAGAGAACGCCGTTTTCCAATCTATCGGGCTAGATTCGTAGCCCGACGCAGCCTCACTCTTCTCTGAACTAGAGCAGGGCGATATGGCCAAAAATATTTATCATGATATATATTTGAAAATTTGCGATAACGATATAACTGACGATATAATTGACGCGAGACAAAATACAACTCCACAACTTTACTAGCGCAAAAAAAACCCATTCATGTATTTTCACTTAAACAAGTAGCTGTTTTATGTGCATTAAAGCTATATAAAAATTTAAGCGTGCAAATGAAGTTTAACCAAAAGGCATTTCCAGTAGAAATGGGCTGACATATCCTGAGCATAACCATGTATAATATCCACTGAAGTTAAAAGAGGTGCTTTGCAACATGAAACCACAGTGTGCCAAATAAAAAAAGTCAAATGCGTATTTTTCAGACCATAAGGTGCACGGGATTATAAGGCACATTAAGAGAAATAAAGCAGTCAGATAAATCAAACTTTAGTCAACTCATTCTTCTTGCTTCCTCCACTTCTGTACCATTGATTCATTAATGCTGTATTCTATCACAGCTGCTCTATTCCCATGTTGTTGCAGTATATTATTGACTAACCTCATATTGTGGATGGATTGTCTCAGTTGTTCTCCTGACTGAAGTTTGGTCCGTTTACAGCATCCTGCCATGCGATTGCATTTGTCTCTAACCCTCAGGAACCCTCATGTTAACTTTTATCGAGTGGAAAAGTGTTAGCGTTGATTCCTCCAGCTTCACTGTTTATGTTATGCTAACATAGCTGTGTCGCTAGCGATCACGTAGCACATCATTATAAACCAGCTAGTCCAACTTCAGTAACCCTACAAACGTCACTGCTGTTTAGTTTCCTGTCTTCATTTATGTTGGAAGTGATAGCAGAGCTGTACGTTTGAATTATTTCAGAAATCTCTCAGTCAGAACATGCTATATCATGCTCAGGTAACTAGCGAGCTAACTTCCGCTAACTTCCTGCTAGCTTCTAACTCCGTTAAGTGTAATAAATTCTGTTTTCATGGATGCCTGGATGTTAAACTTCATAGTTACACTTGGTAAAGCAGCAATGCTGATCATTTTATTAAAGATGAAAGAATTTAGACAGTTTTTTTAACTCTCAGTGATGCTGCAGTGTTTGTTTGACTTTGGGACCTGAAACAGACGGAGTTTAGGACCGAGATTACTCCAAGATTTACGAGCGCCTTAGTCCCACAAATACGGCAATAACGACGCCCGCTTGCATGTTCTATAAAAAAACTGTGCTTTGTTGTGTATCTGACGGACAAACACCAAACCAGTTCCACATCACTGAAGTGGCACTATTTTTACAAACTAATTCTGGTTCATCCGCTTCACTCAACGATCCGCTTTCTCCCTTCTCATTCTCCGTTGCCGCCATGCTTTTTTTGGCCATGTGCGGATGAAAACAAAGGCACTGCGCATGCGTGTTTTACCCATCTTCTATCGCGATATTTCATTTTCTTATCGTTGCCCAACATTATACCGGTATTACCGTGAACGGTATAATATGGCCCAGCCCTACTCTGAACCTCTTCACAATAAACTGTGAACAGATACCGAGGAGAGCAGCAGAAGACCTCATCCAGGAGCTGTTGAAGTACGATTCTTTTTGATGGTAGCAATCAGGTGGAGACTTTTACTTCCAAAATCAGACGTCTTCATTTGTGCTGGCAGCAGGGGCGATATTGGCCCATTTTTGGCGGTGCTTCAGCCAGAGCGATGGCGGCTGAGACGCAGCGGAGCGGAGGTTGAGTGTCTGGCTTAAAACAGGACATGTTAGCTGCATTTAACCTTCAGTTACTCTTTATATAGTTAGGTAGGACTCAGACCATGTTTCTTTTTAGCAGAAAAACATCACACCCAGGTAACCTGCAGTGTTGAAAACGTCTTTTCCGACGATGTTTGCTACTCTACAATCCGTCCTACTCTGTAGTAACATCAGCCACATCTGACCGTCCTGTTGATCCCATTGAAATTTATATAGCCTATTTAAAATCTAAAACTTAAGATTGTCTGTAGCCTACTGTTGTTACCACTGTCCTGTTTGCAATGGATACTGAGAGAGGACTTTTTGTTAGTGATCTTAATAGAATTGTTTTCATATTAATATAAATTTTCATCTAATTGAATACAAGCTATTTGTGTATGATTGTCAGTGCAAAGAGGGAGAGAGGAAAGAGGAACGTGAGGAGAAAGTACAAGGTCAGGAAGAACCAGGTAAGAAAACAGACAACTGACAGGCAAAACAGAAACTGTTAAACTGACAAAGAGACAAAACCTGATTTTGCTCACACAATCTGGAAGTTGTGTCCTCCCTATATTACAGCTGCTATACAGAATCTGCAAAACAAACTGGGTTGAAACATTTTTGACCCTCTTTAACAACATTCCAACATAACATTATCATTGATTGGGGATTTTAAAATTAATTATGTATTTTATGTGGTTCAGCCACAACTCTATTAAAACCAAAAATAGGTAGGCCAACTTTTGGACCATCTAGTTGTCTGTATGACTGCCGCAGTACATACATCACATTTGCTCACTATCAGAAAGTGCCAAACGGTTCCCTGGTGGAGTGAGGAGCTGTAAAGAGAAGCAGAGCGCTCTGTTTATATTCTAAAAGTGTTTTCAGCTTGTTTCAAAGATTCTGTACTGCAGCTTTAAATGTTTTCCAAAAGCACACATACACTTATCAGTGTTTCTCAAACTTTTTACAGTGTGTACCACCTGATAAAACTGTCAAGCTCTCCCAAGTACCACTATGAAAGCATGAAACTCATAAATCTTACAACACAAAATTATTATTATTAAATTAGTAAAATTAGTATCTGCACTAAAGATTTTTCCATACATTGTATACATTCTACCACAGGCAAAGTTGCCTCCATTCTATAGTTTTTATTAATATTTTGTAATAATTTATTCTGTTTTGGGAGTGTTTTTTAATGTTTCTGTATTATACTTTATACACATTAAAAGTTAATCTCTGTCCAGAAAATGCACTCAGTTTACTTTTTACTCACTATGAGCATCATTCATTATTCTCCCCCAGTAATTAAGGTCAGGATATGTATTTTTTTTATTCCAATCCATTCTTCTTTTGCAGCAACAACATTTAAGGATGCAGGGACTGACAGAGACAGGTTTACCTTGCCTGGCTGGGCAGCTCTCTGGGTGCTCAGCACCCCCAAAGCTCTGATCCTAGAATCGCCCCTGGCTGGGAGTAAATAAAATACAGACGCATCTGGAGATCATCCTATGAAGTCCTATTCTAAAGTCTAAACACATCTTTATAGGGTAAGGGGGGACGAGCGGCGGGGGTAGCCCTTTGGCACCCCTGCTCTGTAGGCTTCCACTGCTCTCTCTCTATTATTCACCCTGGGGTTGCCCTCCCCCAGGCTTGTACCTGTGGCTTCCTGTCCTGGGGGTGGGGGTTGGCTGTTCTCCTGCCCTGCACCCTTTTGTTCATATTCAAACACTATTTTTCTGTATGTATTCTTACCCTCTAGCAACCGCCATAATATAATGTTGCAAGCAATCACGAACTCTACAGTCTGACTAACTCCAGTGTATACCAAGCAATCTATTATTCTCAACAGAGATAAACTCAACATAAACTGAACCCACATTAAAGTTAGCTCGGTGCTTACCTTTAGATGAGCCCACAAACCGAGAGAAACTCCGTGATGAAGCTGGAAGTCTTTCCAAGCACAGGAAACAGATCAGGGAGCAGAGACCCACGTGGTTCACGCTGATCTCAGCTACAATCCAGGAGACAAGGGTGTGCAGATCGATGCAGATATCGATCCAAACGTTGGTAGTGGTATTTGTTCCTGTAAGTTCACTACTTTACTCCCGTAAAGCAGCTCTCTTTGCTCGACTCCTCTCCTGCACACACACTTTGCTCCGCCCACTTTACCGGCTCTGCTGTGATTGGTGGCTGTGCGGTCACGTGACTCAGCTGCACAAGGTATCCAAGTGGGGAGTTATTTCAAAATTAGCGCCTATCTTATGGAACGCCAGGACTGCCATAATGAAATACTTAAATACACTATTAAATAATTAATTAAATGTGGCAGTATTTAATTAAAATTGGAATTAATTAATTAAATAAATAGTTATGACACATGTAATTAATTAATTATTGACACATTTCATTAATTATTTATGTATTTCACATTTTAATTAATTATTGACACATTTAATTAATTATTTAATGATATATTTATTTATTTCATTTTGGCAGTCCTGGCACCTGGCTCTCATCATGAATTAATTTTATCTGTCAGCCTCACCCATCAAACTCAGGGGGCGGGGTTAACGCTGCCCAGGCAGCTTCTCTAACATTTGATTGGTTGCCGTGCAAAGTAAGTCGAAACAGGTCGATCCTAGATAATCGATTGCTTCTGTAGACTTGAGGCAGCCGTATCCCAGAATGCATTTCAAATCACAAGCAGTGTAGTTTTAAAATACCCCGTTTTTCTGTCACTAGTGATGGCCAAATGAAGCTTTCTGAAGCATTGAAGCTTGTATTGAAAAACGGTTCATTACTCAAAGCTTTTCAACACAGTTCTCTCTGGTGACATCTGGTGGCCAAAAATATGAAGAGCAGCTTGAATCCACAAAATAAAAGCAACTGCTTCATAATGACTGCCCACTCTACAGAGCGGAGTTCTGTCTGATATTGGGCTGCTGTTGTGTTGCTTTGAACGTGTATTTTTTGGTGTTAAAAAATGTGGTTTATTTGTTTAATAAATAATTTTGACCAGTAAACCTTCCTTGTTTAAACATGCTCCATGGTTTGGTCTTTCTTTGCTTGTGACTTCTTGATGTTGGTAAATACAATAATTGAAAAATACCACGTTACATATAACATACATATAAAAATGCACATTATGGAGTATGCTTCTGCTGTGAGGTCCTGCCTCCATGTACTTATGCAATTAATCGCTAGACGGGTATATTTATAAATAATATTATATTAGGGAAATTTTCCTATGCATATTTTTGACCAGGGGGCAGAATTAATTGTGAAATGGAAAGTGAAAATGCTTGTGAACTTGCAAATTAAAAACATGATACATTTAAGGTGACCCTTTTTCATTTTTATTTAAGAAGAGAATTTGTTCCACTGTGCGATGGCCGAATCTGTTCCTTTTTGCGGAGATAATTTCTCCTGCCTTAAGGAAAATCCCTTCACATGGCAGAGAAGAGGCTGGAGTGCAGGGAAACTGGTAGAGATGCAGTTATACATTCTAACTGGGCCCCACAAACTATCAGCTAAAGGGAATAAATAAATTAAATTGCTGCACATTTTGTAGACTAACATTTTAAGGTTATTTTGAAAATAAAATATATCTTTTTATAATATTAAATGTTACGAGTCAAATGGAAGTCTTTCTAAAGTTATTTAATGATATTTATATTATGAAAAGTAGATTTCTGACATTTTAAGTTTTTACCATTTTCAGATAAAATAAACACGCACAAAACAAAAGCAAACAGCCAGAACACAAAGCTGGAAAACCCACCCGATTGACCAGAATCAACTCAAAATATTCCCACACAACAGAACCTCCTCTGTTTCTCGCTGGCTCCAAATCTCTCAGTAGAATGATCAGTGGTTTACTATCTGTCACCATCAAAACATTCCACAAATCCCGCGAATGATTCACCTGCTTGTAAACCATTGAATCAGATACCGAAGCAGTGAGGTTCTAAATGAAGCTTTGGACGTCACTGATCACGTGACTCTGGCCAAACAAATCAAGCTTCGACACAGTGCTTCTGAAGCAGTGTGTTGATTTTTTTGACACACGCACCGGAGCGTCAGCTTCAAGCAAGCCATCACTAGATTTAGCCATCGACCCCTGCCCCGATTCTTATTTTTAAAAAGGAGAAATATACTTGCCTCCATATGCTTTTCTGCGTGCTTTTAAACTATTTAAAATTACAATTCATAGTTTTATATGTGAATTATATAATGTTAAATTACTTAAGTATTTTAGGCTTTAGTTATATTCCATGTAAATCAGATATCATACAAAAATAGAAAAAAATAGCGTCACGACAATAAAAGAATATGACTTTAAGGACTTAACAACATTACTTCAGTTATAGTGCACCAACATCTCTTATACATTAGCACTAAGGGAACACTGAATGACCTGCTGGTTTTTGTCCATAAAACTACTCATCTAAGATTACCACAAAGTAAAAGATCTCTCAGCAAAATTATGCAACATTTTAGGCACTATTGCCCCGATCAAGTCAGTGAGCTGGGATTTTTTATTCTAAACATGAACTACTGTTACAGCAGCAGACATGGACTACTGTTGCCCCTCACAACAACTCAATGTCCACTATGTGAAGGAGCCGAACACATGCCTTCTCCTCTCGTTATGTCAAGAGATTTATTCTAAATAACTCTTCTTCAGCTTCGAATCAGGAGAAACACACACTGCAGTTAGTTACTTGCAAGCAAGGGCAGCCACAGCACTCGCACAGAAGTGAGGGCTCTGAGACTCACGCCCTGCCACTGCCCTGGTCTTTATTTATATACATCAGTGGGTGCGTTTGTTCATTACATTGGGATGTGGATTCGTATAGTATGCTTTATATATTCTGAGGTAAGTTGATCTTTAGTGTTACATCATATTCTATAAGGATGTTATGTGTTTGTAGACTTTCTGCCCAGTTTGACCCATTTAACAGAAGTCAGCCTGTTTAAGGCTCTGATATCTATTCTGTATGACTTAAAGCAGTTATGACATGGTCTGATTTTCTCACCCAATAAAGGAATATTTCATATATCAGTCTACTCTTCATTCTATCAGAAACAGTTATCACAGCTCGTACATTTTCCTTTTTACACATATATGTGAGCATTGAGCCAAATTTAGTAATGACAACATATTAAAAGAACAATGTTTGTCTCTTATGTATAATACATCTATATATACACTGTCAGAGATATTTGTCTTTGAGTGAAGATTTAAGGTCATAGGAAATATAAATAACTGCTACTTGCACCTTTGACCCAGAGTTCAAGCTCATATATATGTGTGTATATATATATATATATATATACAGTGGGGCAAAAAAGTATTTAGTCAGCCACCGATTGTGCAAGTGCCCCCACCTAAAATGATGACAGAGGCCAGTAATTTGCACCAGAGGTACATGTCAACTGTGAGAGACAGAATGTGAACAAAAAATCCATATATATATATATATGTATATATATATATATATATATATATATATATAGTCTGACAATACATATAATATTGGCCATATTATATTAACATTACCACAGTGAGATGACTTTAGTCTCATGAACAACATTAGCTAATTATTATTTACTAACTAATCTTGAAATGACTGTTCAGTACAGGAATGAAGCCCAACTATCATGTTTTACAGTCCTGTGGTCTCAACTAATCAAAGTGATGTCATGACAAAAATGAAGGACCAACAAAACATTTTTTCTCCTTCATTTCTGTCACACACTGCTGTATGACACGTTTCTCGCGTACTTGTAGTATGCACCGTACATAGTACGCGTAGTGTGCGTACTACAAGCGTGCAGACGCTGAATTGGGACACAGCCACTGCCTCCTACAGGACACTCTCTTCTTCCACCTTTTTACGGGACATTCACGTAACACAGCACCGATACTGCCTCACCGGGCATTACCAGTAGAGCAACACACTATTATCACACTCATTCTATCAGTGTGTTCTTCAGATGTCTGTACTTGTAAATAATACCCTGCATACAGTCCAACAGATCCATCCTACAATAACAATGGATACACAAACAAATATATTTATATAAACAAATAATTCCTTTTGATACCACAAGATCAAACAGATTTAAATATCAAACAAAGAAAACACAAAATCCAGTTTCTAAATGGAGATGTTTGTAATTAAGGGAAAAAAAATCCAAATCTACATGGTCCTGATGAGGACTTATAGAAAATGTGAATAAGAAATGTGTGCAGAGAGGCGTCATGCACTTGATACCATGACAACAGGACGGCCCTGAGCCCTCAGAGGCCGACACAAAGCTGTGACTGTTTATCTGCACGTCTCAAACACTCCTCCATTCTGACTGAGCTCAGCCTCCATTTTCTACAGGGAGACTCAGAGAGGCTTTCACTTTCATTTCACAGGAACAGCTTTGCCTCTACTTTACCTGCAGGTTCACATATGGAGAGAAATTTGCCTCGCATAGAAATCTGTGTATGCTTTGGAACTCTGAACCGAACATCCCCAACACAATACACTGTTCCTGTTTTTATGCATAATCAGAGAAAAGAACATTCGTTGAGTTTGTGAGAACAGCTTAACATTTATATATGTTATTTATACTATGAAGAGTATTTAAAGGTTTTTTTAACATTGGAGTGAAACTGTGACTCCAGCCACCCATGAAACACCAACCATGTGAGACTCAAAGCTGCCATTACTGATCCAATCACATGTGCTGAGGTTGTCACTGTGGACAAACACAGCGTCTCATAAACTCTTTGATCATGTGTTTCACAAAAGAAAAGGAACAGAACACAAAAACACAGACTCACCACTGAACATCCCCACCAGTGACTGTGTCCACAATGCACTGCATGCTGCTTACTTCCACTAACAATGAAGTTACTGCATCATTAGAGCCCTTCATGTTTCCACAAAGTGGCCACACACATGCACATACAACAGTGATTCACATGGTAGATAAGAAAGAAAAAAACATACGCACAATTTCTTTTTGGAAAAACAAAAACAAAAAAAAACAGTTGGGTGGTGTGTGATGGCTCATATAAAAACTCGCCCATAAAGGCAAACAGAACCACACTCACCTCAGACTCTCTGACCAGGGCAACTGGAACCCAGTTCCACACCTGATGGTTTCCACTATTTTTGATTTGATAAAAGGCAGGAAATCACTCAAGAAATTGATTCTCTTTTTTCATCTTTAAGTCAATTTTTTTTCCATCCTGATGATCAGAGGAGTGTTGGAGGGTTTCAGATCCTTCAGAACAACAGTAAGTGTTTAAACTGACGTCTTTCAGTCTTTGAGGTAATCTGACAGGTCGACTGAAGTCTGTGAGCTTCAGTGGATTAACAGATTGTTAATGTTAATCCATCTGAACCAGGATTAAAACTTCTCCTTATAGGTTACTGGTTACAGATGAAGGTCATGTGGAGTTAGTGGAAACCATCTGATTTACTGTGGGCTGGTTTCATCTGTGAAAACACATCTTATGAAATGGATTCAATGTGTTTTATCACCTGAAGAACCAAAAGCTACCAGACTTTATCTGACACAATATAAAGAAGAAAATCACATAAATCACAAAGAGGAAATTTACTCAGTTACTCTCCTGTACTCTGATTACAGTCATGTATGTTTTCTCTGTGTGTGTTTCTGCTCCTTCTTTGTCCCTCACTGTAAACAGATGTACTGAGAGACTCCTGCACTGATGTTTCATAGGAAAGTCCAAACAGCCTCACTGGTTCTCCATAAAGAACAAAGATTTGCTCTCTGTGGCTCCAATACAACCTAAAGACAATCAAAGGTGGAAAAAGTTCTCCAGAACAGCTCTAAAGGAGGCCATGACCTTTGACTTTATTCATTTCAGTTGATCTCAATTCACTGACAGACAGAGTGGAGGGTTGTCTCTACATTTCCTTGTTTCCTTGGAAAAGTTCATTTCCTGTTACTGTAAAACCTGCTTTACCTGTTAAATGGGACGTCAAAGTGAAACGAAAGTCAGTTGTTTAGCTGTCTGGCACAGAGGTCAGTTCACCAACAGATTGACTTCTTACACTTCTTACAAACTGCTTTGGACCTACAGAGAAAGCAGATGGATTAAACCAACCTCACAGTTTTTATCTTCATATGGATTTTTGTTCCATCCTGATGATCAGACCAGTGTTTGAGGATTTAACAGATCTCTTAAGAACAACAGTAAGTGTTTGCTGTCTTTTTCTAAAATCATTCTCAGATCAATCATCTTCAGTCAAACTTTTTAGGTAAAAAGTTTCAGTTGTCATGGTTACAGTTCAGTTAACATCCACCCACAAAAATGTTTGAACAGAAAAACTGTTTCAAAAACGATTGAGACAAAATTTAAAATGTCATTCAATTTCTACAGGATGTTACCCCTGTAAACCTTGAAACACGAAATTTCTAGAAAATTCACATTTTACTGGTCCAACATATCAAACGTCCACCGAACACGACTTCTTCTTCTGTATCAGGTGTTGAATCTCAGTTTGAAGTGTTGAGTTTGACAATCCAACGTCACAAGAGATTGAATCGCTGAAGAGTTTGAACACGCAGCTGAACAACAGGTCACGTGGAACAATATTCCACGCAACCTGTTGTTGTGAGAAATCACAAATCACTATGTAACATGTCACTACGTTAGTCCAACGTAACTGTAGGAGGTTATGTTGGACGTAGTGACATGTCACTACGTTACGGGTTACGTGTTACTACGTAACACGTCACATGGCTCAACTTCCTAAGAAGTCGGACATTTTGAGATCATCGAGTGGCAGATAAGCTAATTTTGATCTTTATTTAAACCTTAAATATAATCTGATGTGTTCAGGTTTAAACTCAGGTTCAGTTATTGAGTGAAAACACCAACAGACTCAGACATTTAGAACAAACTAAGAGTCAGATCAGCAGAAACAGAGAACACGGACATGTCTGCTGTAACTGCGTCACTCTGCTCCACGCTGATGTTTGTCCTGTTCGTCTCTGCAGGTCAGATTTAACTGTTAGAAACTAAACTGAGTTTATTTCTGAGATAAAGAGTCTCAGTCTGGTTTACATGCTGATAATATTTCTCTAAGAATTAGTTTCTGATTCATTCAGTGTTGCGATCGACACAAAGCTGGGTGGAGTCTGTGTGTGTTGGTGCAGTTTGCAGCACAGACACAAAGAAGTGTAATGTGTGTGTCAGTGTGATGTGTTGTAGTGTCAGGAGTCAGTATACAGCTACAAAGCTTTTTGTTCAGTGTATACAAACAGCTGTAGCTCCATAAAGGCAGCATGCAGAGACTCACAGTGTCTTATAATGAGAGGCTGCTTTCTCTCACACATTATGTTCACTTATTATCAGCACATGTTGTTGTTTGTGCAACAGAGTTATTGTAGTTTTGTATTTTCTCATTAGTTTTTATTCCATTTGGACTTTTTGTGTTTAGTTCAGTTTAGTTTCCAGATGATTTTCTTCTTTTTCAGGTTTGATTATTTATTGCTTGAAGAGTTTTTAATGGTTTTATTCTTTTTTCATTCTTACTGTTTGGAGGTTTGTGTCAGAGGCCAGATTTAGGAGCATCAGTACAGCTGTTCCAATAAAAGCAGAGACTCAGTCTGACAGACATCCAGAGTCTCAATGAACTCGTCCATCAACAACATTTGATCAAACTAACAGATTCTAAAACTAAAGATTTGTTTTTATTTGTTCACAAAATGGTTTCAGATGATGTTTTTCATCCATCTCAGTCTTTCTCATGAACTTTGTCTCCAAACCTCTCAGCCTGAGCTTCCCTCTGATCAACTCGTTCATAATCTCGTCCATTCTGCTCTCAATGAAAATCTGAACATGTTCAGCTCGGCCTCCTGTCTTTGTGTCAGAGTCTCCAAAGCAAACATCACAGCAGCTCACTGCCATCTTTAAACCTTCCCTTTCACTCTTGCTGCTGTCCTTCTGTCACAAATCAGCTCTGATGAAGATGCTCGGGATCAGGTGAGGAGGAGGAGAAGACTCGCTGTGGTGACGCCTGAAGGGAGCAGCTGACACAAGAAGAGACACAATCAAAGATCATCATCTAATAACAGAAGACAATCTTTTATTGTGTGTTTCTGATTGGCTGCTGTTGAAGTGAACAGTTGCACTTTGACCTTTAACCTCTCTGCTCTGTGTTGTTTCCTCTTTCAGACCAGAAAAACATCACAGCTGAGTCTGGACAGGACGTCACTCTGACATGTCGAGCTCCAAACAACAACATCATCAGTTTAGAGTGGAGCAGAGCTGACCTGGGAGATGAATATGTGCTTTTGTACCGGGATGGAAAGTTTGTTCCAGCCAACCAGCATCCATCTTTTAAGAACCGGGTGGATCTGCAGGACAGACAGATGAAGGATGGAGACGTGTCTTTGATTCTGAAGGATGTGACGATTAATGATGCTGGAACATATGAGTGTGGTGTCGTCCAGACAGGAACAGAGCATTTGAATCCCATCAACACCACCAACCTTCATGTTGTTCCTCCAGGTGAGTGAGTAGAGTTGAGTGTGTGTGTGATCAGAGGTGAAGCTGCTTCCTGGTTGTTGATGTTTGTTTCTAAAGATGTTGTTGATGAGACTTTGTAGAAAGCAGCTGGTCTGAGTGATGTGATCAGAGTGCAGTAGATAATGTCTGACAGCAGTTTGAAGAGGAAATGGATTCTGTTCTGTTCTTCACTCATCACCTACCTGACAGCTGACACCTCACACCTGTTTCTCACCTGCAGGTCAGACAGGAGGACAAGAGAAGGATGAAGACAACAAAGATGGAGGAAAGGAAGACAGGTGGACTGCTGGACTGATAGTTGGTCTGTCAGTTCTTGTTGCTGCTGTTGTTGGTTTCCTGATCTACAGAAGATGTAAACTGAATCCTGCTGATCCACATGTAGCAGAGCGTCTTCAGCATGATTGTGAGTCAGATGAACAAACACAAAGATAAATAAATGATGGTGAACATCCAGCAGACGGCTGTAGAAAGCTGGATGTTCAGAGTCTGATGTTATTTCTCTGATGATCATCATGTTCAGACTCAGACCAACAGTGTGTGTCTGTGCTGTCTGTCAGTGACTCTGAACTACAGTTTCTTCATCTTCAGGCTGTTCATGAGATTTACTGACACAAAGTCAAACTGTGTTACAAACACACATGAATTTCTGAGCTCTGGGCCCTGTTTCAGAAAGCCGGTTTAGTGCAAACTCTGAGTAAGTATACCCTGAGTTAACGAAAACTCTGGGTTTTCGGTTTCACAAAGCGAGTTTAGATTAATGCTGGGTGAGTTACTATGACGACACACTCCGTGAAGCTAACCTGCCCCCTAGCAGGTTTACTTCAACTAACCCTGAACTTCTCCGCCTCTTTGTCGGAAACCTGACTGTAGGAAGTGTCAGACATGGTGCCCCTTCCTTGAAGAGCCAGTAGATGTTGAAGCCCAAATTCTCCGCAGAGCTCTCCGCCGGGAGAGAGTGATTAGAGCGCGTTTGGACATTTTATCATGTCCTGATGATTTTCTGTGTGAACGTTACTGTTTTTCAGCACAATCGATAATTTATTTGAATAACATTCTCGGGCCTTATATTGCTCATGTGACACATCGCGGACATTCTCTCGGTTCTGTACATATTATTTGTATTGCACTTCGTTTTTTTGCAAACGGGAGCTTTCTGTATAATATTGGTGACGCTGAGCACGTTTCCAAGGCTACCGTCTGTCGGGCAGTCAGGAATGTTACAGTTGCACTGAAACGTCTCCTGTACTCGTTTGTGGTGTTCCCCGGTCATAGACCCACAAGATTTATCAAAGAGGGATTCCACAAAATTGTAGGTATCAGGATGAACAAAACTTAATTCATGATGTGGTGATACTTGAACTACTACTTAGATTTTACATTTATTTTCAGGGTTCCCAGGCGTGATTGGCTGTATAGATGGCACTCACATTCCATTCTGCTGCTTGAAGTGTTCCATTTCCAAAAAGCATTTTTTTATTTTCTTGATCAAATAGGTCTTGTACAGCTGCTTTACAGGGAGCTATTGAAACACAGAAAATAGCATTGACATTCATAGTACATGCCTACTTAGGTTGGTTGTAAATCAGTGCTGAACATCTTACTGAGGAAAGGTTTGTTGGAGAAGTGGCTGGACCCTCTTCCTCTACATTTTTTATATTTCATTTTTACTTGCTGCCAGGAACGTTTGGGGCCTGTTGGGTTGCACATGCGCTCACATCACATCACAAAATAAAATGTATAAAATAAAAAATAAAATGAAATATAATAAAATAACGTGTTAAATGGGTGGAAATCCCTAGATCAATTTTTAAATTAACACTCACGCATTGACTCTGTCGGCTATGTATTGCCATGCATGCTCCCTTTCTTTTGCAGCTGAGGCTGTGTTACTTTTTTTCCGCAAAATTTGCATGTTATCGGCATATGCTGCCATCAGAATTTCGGCCTCAAGCGCTGTAAAATACATTGGCCGCGCCTTCTTTCCCTCCGTCTCCATGGTGACTCGCTTAATCTGTGCTCCACTAATCAGGGCTTTATGCGCGTGCTTAACTTGGGGTTAAAGCAACTCCGCGTTGATTGAACTAATTGTTATCAGCCTTTCTGAAACCGAATATTCCGAGTTGGACAGTTCGGGGTTACTCAACCCTGAGTATCATTTTTAACTCTGAGTTTTCTAAACCGGCTTTCTGAAACAGGGCCCTGATCTCAGAGTCAGTGAGTGTTTTTGTGTTGGAGCTTCAGCTGTTTGTAAGAACTTGTTCTGTGAGAGATGAACAACACAGACCTGAGATCAGCTGTTACAAACACTGAATGAAGTGACAACACAAATGCTGTGTGATGATCTGAGTGTAGATGAAGGTCTGTGGATTATAGACGATCAATAATCTGCCTGATTGTGTTCAGGATCATTGATCAGTTACAAATGAATGAGCTGTGACTCAGTTTGGATGTAGAAATGTTGTCTCAGTCAAACTGAGCTCTTTCATGTTTCTATGAACTTTGTGTGTGTTGAATGCAGCAGGAAGAAAAACAAAGTGTGTGTAACAACCCTCTCTGTAACTGATGCTGCTTATTTTACACTCAGCAGGTTTCATCATCTTTTCATTAAATACAGCTGAGAGTGTTTTACAGTCACAGTGTTATGATTGTTATGAAGCTACAGATTTATGGAGCTGCACACTCAGAGATTTCTGTCTGATCCTGATACTCTGAAACTTTTATTGAACTTTTGTTACAGAACAAATATAAATAATGTTCAGCTTCATGTTTACATGTGTTCTGCATACGTTACCATGGTGATTTAACCAGGTTTGTGAGAGAGACGACTCTGACTGTTTGCCCGACACAGCTCACTAACTCATCACTCTGGCTTCATATTTAAATTCTTCTGCACTTCACAGTCAAACCTACCAAACATCAACATGTTAAATCTCCATGGTAGCTGCACATTATTTACATTTGTTCTGTAAGAAAAGTTCGATAAAAAGTTTTAGTTTTCACAAACTATGAACTGGAAATGCTGAGTGTGTCTGAAATAACAAGAACACACACACTCTTGAATAAATAACATCTTGTAGTTTCTGACACTTTGCATGTTTAGCATGAGGCTAAAATTCCCCCTCAGTGGGTCACTGGTGACCTGCTGGATGTTCAGAGGTTCATTAAATCCAACATGACTAAAAACTCAAATGTCAAAGGAAATAAACAAAATATTTAAAGTCAATCATTCTGATCATAATTGTACTTTGACCTTTAACCTCTCTGCTCTGTGTTGTTTCCTCTTTCAGGTCAAAAAAACATCACAGCTGAGTCTGGACAGAAGAACATCACTCTTCTATGCCGAGCTCCAAACAACGGATACCCTCAGATGACTGTAGAGTGGAGCAGACTTGACCTGGGGGATCGATATGTGCTTTTGTATCGGGACAGTCACTTTAATTCACACAACCAGCATCCATCTTTTAAGAACCGGGTGGATCTGCGGGACAGACAGATGAAGGATGGAGACGTGTCTTTGATTCTGATGAATGTGACGATTAATGACACTGGAACATACGAGTGTGGTGTCGTCCAGAAAGAAGGTTTAAAGCTCATCAACAGCACCAACCTTCATGTTGATCCTCCAGGTGAGTGAGTAGAGTTGAGTGTGTGTGTGATCAGAGGTGAAGCTGCTTCCTGGTTGTTGATGTTTGTTTCTAAAGATGTTGTTGATGAGACTTTGTAGAAAGCAGCTGGTCTGAGTGATGTGATCAGAGTGCAGTAGATAATGTCTGACAGCAGTTTGAAGAGGAAATGGATTCTGTTCTGTTCTTCACTCATCACCTACCTGACAGCTGACACCTCACACCTGTTTCTCACCTGCAGGTCAGACAGGAGGACAAGAGAAGGATGAAGACAAAGAGAAGAAGGAGGATGGATCTGTTGGACTGATTGCTGGTCTGATAGTTTCTTCTGTTCTTCTTGTTGCTGCTGTTGTTGGATTTTTGATCTACAGAAAATATAAACAACAGCAGAGTGAGGAAACAAGCCAGCCTCCTGTTGAGCTGCAGCAGGCTGAAATGTCTCAGAGTTCTTCCAACTTTGATTCTGCTGCTGCTGTTCAGAGTTCTGGGTGTTGTCAGTGTTTAAAATCCTGCAGAAACAGATGAACTGAGCACAGACAGCAGGCCCACAGTACTGTAGGTTTATTTCATTTTAATCTTTAATGGCTGCTTCTGTTTCTGCTGACAGCTCATCTCAGTGGACGACTTTCATCTTTAAAACAAGTCTTTATATTTCAGCTCTGTAGTTCACTGGAACATCCAGAGGGCTGTGACTACAAATCAGCTTCAACACAGTCAGACTTTCTTTGTGTTAGCTGGCTCAACTAAACCTGAAACTGCAGTCAGAGACAGCAGGTATCACCATGGTGATTATCAACTTCCTCTGTTACCCTGGCTCTCTGCTTCAGGCTCTGAGCACGCTCAGATGAAAAGGAGCGTTTCATGTGTCATGTGACTTTTCCTCTACACAAAATGATCCCTGTGAGCGCCACTCAGTCCAATCAGAGGCATTACTCATTGATAACTTCACTAATGTCTCCACTAAATGAATACAGGTACATTGTGACAATGAGATGTGCAGTTTAGCTTCATTCAGTGTTTTCAGTAAGTTACAGTTTAACAAGCTGCACATATAAAACATTTCATCCAGCAGAGAATCTGCATCACAGTGAAAACGTGGCTCTAACAGCTGATTTAAAAACAAAACTCTGAACATGACCTGCTCCTGACCAGGTGATGTTTCACCATCAGTTACCATGGTGATTTAGCCTCTTTCTGACACAGAAAGCTCTGACTTTGAGTGTGACACAGCTCACTGAGACATTACTCTGGTTTTGTTGTGCTCTGAGGTTCAGTTTTTCAAAATTAGAAAATCTCAAAGTAAAACGCTTTAAAACTCTACAGCTGCTGTCAGCAAAAATAACTTTTAACTCTTCAAACAAATGAAATCAACACTTGAACATTTTTCACTTTGATGGTTTTGTTTCCACTGACTGTAGTTACATCATTTTGAGCTCAGATTACACATTTATGAAATATGTTCACAACTTAATCTGATGTGTGATTTCAGTTTCTCCTTGTCTTTGTGATGTGTGGTTTGTTTACCCTCAGTATCCATGAGCAGTGTCACAGACCTGGGATCAGTGTTTTTGTTTATAAGATCAAATATGACCTCATCATGTGAGTTTAAGCTTTGGACCACAAAACTTCAACAACACTAATCCTCAATCAGCTGTTTCACTAAAATTACATCCAAGTACAAACTGATCCCATCGTTCATGCATCAATTTGTAGCTGACAGATGGTTGCCTAGGTAACCCTCTAATGTATTTACTGCTGGTACATTCATCACTCAGCAGTACGATTTAATCTGATTGGTTGTCACTTCAATAGTTCTCAAGTAAAGAAAAGTTTACCTCAGTACTCGCTCACTTCAAATCACTGATCAGTTATTTCCTCGTCTGAGTTTCGTTGACCTTTCGTGACCTCTGACTGCTGCTGGTCTCTTTGTGTGAACACTTTTCACTGAAACTGGAAATCTGAGTTTCTGTGAAGTCTGACTCAGGATCCAGTGATCAGGGACGACTGAATGGTTCAATTCAATTCAGTTTTTAATCACAACAACAGTCGCTTCAAGGCCCTTTATGCTATCATTATTATTATTATTATTATTATTATTATTATTATTATTATTATATTTATATTGAAAAGTAAATAATGTGCAATAATACATAATGTACTCAGAGTCAGAGTTTTTTAGTTTGTTCATTAATAACAGTTTTAAGCATGTTGAGTGTTTTTCTTTATTCAAGCATTTTTAATGATGTGATTGGTGATTAAAATGTGTAGCTGCTTGTTTTGTATGTTTGGCCTTGTATGTGTGTTTATGCTCTGATTGTATTTTCCTGCTGCTCACACACAGGATTAAAAAAGCCTGAAAACTCAGTGTTCACAGAGTCTGAGCTCCAAAGGTCAGTGTGAAAAGTGTCTCTGTATTTGAACAATAAACTACTGGATAAGTCTGATGCTGATATCATCCTCTGTTATTTCATGAATGAGTCTCAGTCGCTCTGACTTTGGTTTAAATTATTCATTTTTTAAATTTGTGTCATTAGCAGAGAAACTAAATCATGTAAAGTTTATCATCATGTCACATGTCATCACAGATTGAAAAGATTTAATATCTGTGTGTTTGTTATTAACACTGAGTATTTATTGTTGTTTTTAATCATAAACTGAGGTTTGAAACATTTCTGGATTTATTGAAATGTGTCTGTGAGAGAGATGTAAACTTGATAATGTGGAATAAATGTTTGATAATATTGATAAATTTTGACAATAATGAATGAAATCTTGGAATCTATGATCCATGCTGGATTCTTGTCATTAAATCTTTATTAATTGTCTAACATCCTCTTATATTGTGCTTTAAAAGCTGTGACTATAGAATTAATCACTCTCACACATAGTTTAAGCAGTTTAACATGTGTACCTAATAAACTGGCAGGTGAGTGTAGCTCCCTGTAGTTGAATTGGGTTCATGAGGTTCAGGTTCACTTTGATTAAGTTAAAAACAAAAGATTTTGACGCCTAAAAATAACAAATTAATAATAGCAATACAAAATAATAATAAAATCAGTAGTAGACTTTACAGTTTCTAAAGTCTCAACTAACTTAAATGTGTGTGGAGGTCTATTGAAGTTTGCTGAATTATCACATGCAATGGTCCAGTTTGACCTCATGGAGGCAGTGCTGTTATCAGTCATCAGGCAGGAAACAGGACATCTGTTCAGGCAGGATATTGTCTGATGACCTGGCTGTTTTGAAGAATTACTGTGAGCTGGTTTTGCAATGAAAGAAAGAACGTGTACTTTAGTGATCCCCGTGGGGAAATTTCTCTCTGCATTTAACCCATTCACTCAGTGAAGCAGTGGGCAGCCATTGGGCGCCCGGGAAGCAGCGTGTAGGGACAGTACCTTGCTCAGGGGTACCTCAGGGTGGCTATTCAGGGGAACTGAACCCCCAGCTTTGCGATCATGGGGCGACCACTCAACCTACTGAGCTATCCCTTTTAAAGCAAATCCGCATTAAACCTCAAACCATTTTTTTCTGAGTATTTTCAGAGTGATTTCTGATGACAACAGCTGAGTGACATTTCACTCCGATGTTACAAAGAGTCTCTGAGAAACCTGTTTCTGACTGAAACTCTTCATTCCTTTGCAGATGATCTGTTAGCTGTTTCACAACTACATTTTCAAGAATTTTTGAGATGAAAGAAAATATAATTTTTATATGGAGGGTCTTGAGTGCCAAAATGAATTCCTTAAATAAATTTCATTAAAAAATAATTAATAAATAATTAAATTTGTAATCAAATGATGCTCGTCTGCATTGTTGTTGGACCACATCTGTCCCAATGAACTCTCAGCAATGCTGTCACAGCTAGAACGTCACAAACAGCAGAGACGTGTCTGATATCTGGTTTTAGTACAATCACAAGTTAAGAGATGGAGTTTGTTAACATGAGAAACATAAAGAGACAATTTAAAGTGTTTCTGCAGGTAAAACCACAGCAGCTTCCTTTAGACTGGAGTTAGTGTGAAGCTGATGAGCTTCTCACTGCAGTGTGTTCTGGTTTGGTTAATAATCATGTTCATGCTGTGAGAACATGTTTGCTTTGAGCTCTGTGGTGAAGAGTGTCAGTGTGCACTGGAAGAAGATGCAGCTTTGTGGTCGTCCACCTGCCTTTTTCTCAGAAACTAAACCCAGTTCTTTGTGGTCACTCTTGAGTTTCACAGCAGACGTGTTAGGATGGAAAAAACTGTGAAAAGCTGCATAATAATATCACAGTCCTGTTGCAGTTGTACCTGCAGTTATTTTAACGTGTTTTATTGTACAGAGACTGATTCAGCTGTGGTCTACTCAGCAGTGAGAACTGAAGACGTCAGTTATGGACAAACAACCATCAGAACAAGGAGGCCCAGGTACAGCTGCTCTTTATCTGTGACTGAGACAAGCTAGCTGCTCACCCTGCTGTGTCAGAAAAATGAAGACCACATCCTTCGGAGGACCCGGCCTTCGCAGTCTACATAGCTAACACTGCCAGTGTCATTTGATTTCATTCATAATGTGATCATCAGCAGAATTCACACAGTGATATTTATTAAATCACAAACTGACCAAAACTGTAAGTGAAATGTTTCAGTGTGTCTCTGTAATCACACACAATTACATGTGTTTGCAGAGATTTAATGAAGTGTGTGTGTGACATGTAAATGGTTCAGCGTCCAGCCTGCCTGGGAGGAGCTCATTGGGCTCTCGCTTTTGGCCCACACACCTGAGCTGATTGGTTCCCATTTTCCCTAGCCGCTATTTAAGGTTGTGGCTCAGAGGAGCTCATTGCTGGAACATTGAATGTCCTGAGTTTGTCCAAGTTTGCCGCCTGTGATTGTTGGCGTAGTATTAATACGCGCTTCTTTATATAAATTCCCTGGACCTGTTTGTGTTTCCTACCCTGGATCCCTGAGTGCAGCTGTGTGGATTCAGTCCAGCGTGACAGACACAGTCTTACCAGGGTGAATGGGATGCCAGATGAGGACAGGTCAAACAAAACAAAACAAAGCAAAAAAATCACCAATGCATACATGCAGCTCACCTTCACACACTCTGACACTATAGTGCAGCTAGACCCCAGTCACCTCCACTTTTGGCCTTCTGCGTCTGACTAAAAGAAACAAAAGTTATAATGTATTCCAACAAAACCCTGAATATACCCTCTGCCCAACTGCAGAAACACGCTGGCGATCTGCAGCTAGAACATAAACAAAGGTCTACAAATACAAAACATTCAGAAACCAAATATACAAACAAAACATAAACCTTTAATGTAGAGCAGATGGCGTCACAGTGTCACGCTAAATCGCCACATCCGACTGCTCTAATTAGATGATTTGATCAATTAACATGCACAACAACAGGCTCCCGTATCTGGCATGTACGGCTCAACTGTTTTTGAAAATGTCCCCTTCTAATAAGATGGCAAAAGGCAAGAAACAAAAAAGAAATCCAAAAGGAAAGGCAAAGCAGTAGCACTTCTGTAAACGTAGCCTGGAGAAGCAGTAGAGGCTGTAAGGCTATCGGCTGCCCACTGAGGCCCACAATTCCTGCAATGCATCATACATATTTGCAGCAAAAGACAATAAAAGGCTGAGATCGTGACGAATGAGTTACGCACCAATCAAAGGACATTGCTTAATTTATTAACAAAGTGACCCATAGCAAACTCCTTCAACTACAAACACACTTGTTTACCAACGAGTAAAATAATAAACATATGGCACAAAATAAACACTTACCAGCAGCGATGGAGGCTTCAGGGAAATAATCAGCAGGTGATCTCTGTAACATGATAACACCAATCAACCAAAGTGTAGCCAATTCAGCCGAGGCAACAAGTATGCAACTCCTACCTGAAGTAGAACAGGCATCTCGGAAAACGTTGGAGCAAATATGTGATGTCTTGATAAATCGAGTAGATATTTGAAGTTTAAACAGCACCATTCTCACCTGAAAATATCTTAAAAGTTTATTTTGCGATTCAGAAAGAGTAATATTTTAAATCTGCGTCACTCTGAAACTGCCTTGTTCAAGTTTTCGATGAAATGCATTCTGGGATATTTGCCTGGGTTAGCCTACAGTAGCTAGCGAACTGATTGGAGACCAAAACAGCCAATCAGAATTTTTGCATCCAAGTCTGTGATTGGTTGGTTTTGTGGCACACTTATAACGGTGTACAGAGAGTTGAGCGCGCGAAGCAGAGATGTTGTGAGAGCAAACAACACACTGACAGCAGGGGGATGTTCTTCGTACCTCGCTTACTACATCCAAGATCAAATGACACATCCAAGATCAAATCATCGCGCTAACCGTGAGCTCGCTAATTCGGTTCTCCGAACGCACCTGTTGTTGACGATTAGTACAGCTGGATGAAGTAATCTGAGATCACTGGGTGACTTAAAAGGGGCTACGCATCGATAGTAGAAACATTGATCGGCAACCCTGTGATTGGTCGGCGAAGATGTGGAAGGAGCGCACTCAGTGTATTACGGCAGCAGAGCAAGAACTCTTGATTTTGGGATATCAGAAGTTTCAGAGTTTAATTAAAACGCAGGGGAACACTGCAAAGGCTGCAAAAGCAAGGAGAGAGGGCTGGCAGAAAGTTGCTGACAAATTACACTCGTAAGTGATCCATGATATTACATTATATCATGTGATATTATATTATACCACATTATATTATATTACACCATATCCTCTTCCACATTAGAGCCACAACAGGACCCACTAGAACATGGGAACAAGTAAAAGTGAAATATAGGAATATTCTACAGAATGGTAATATTTATCACTTATATTGCTTTTAGTCTATGACAAGAGACCCTGGAATAATCTGTTTGTTTATAACAGCAACCAAGAAAAGGGCAGAGCAAATAAAGACAGGTGGTGGTCCTGCACCCCCTCGTCACACCCCTTTTTGTACTGTGACATTTATTGACATTGTGGGTTTTTATGTGTGTAGTTTGAATAACACTCCATCACTTTTACCTGTTCCCATGCAAGGGGTGACTGAAGCATGCACAGTAAGTCGGGAGTAAGTATATACAGTACAGTAAGTATATATACAGTGTTGGGGAGTAACGGAATACATGTACCGCCGTTACGTATTCAGAATACAAAATATGAGTAACTGTATTCCGTTACAGTTACCGTTTAAAAAGGTGGTATTCAGAATACAGTTACTTTGTTGAAATAAATGGAATACACGGCGGTACTTTCCTGTTTCATATTATCGCGGGTCAGGACTGTTTGGGTTTGTTTGACAGCTACGTTCTGTTGTTCCAGGCGGCAGCGTTACGGTTGCCATGGTTACAGGGTGACGCGCTCTCTCTCTGCGTGTTTCCTGGGTGAGAGAGCGCTTTTTTGTTGTTGTTGTTGTGCTAAGCTAAAAGGCAGAATGCTACAGGCATAGCTCTAAAGCATGTAGCCTCATGGGCAGTGTAGTCCGTGCTGCAGGGAGAATGGACTACCATACCCGTTATGTGTCTGTGAGCGAGGGAGGGAGAGAAAGGAAAAGTCCGAGCTGTCACGGAGCAAAAACGGGAGCTGGAAGCATGTAAATATAATAATAACCACAGCAGCCAAGAAGAGTGCCTGAGGAGCCCATTTGTAAGTAAGCTATTAAGACTCAACTGTACACTGTGTTCGTGTTTTCCTCCGGAAAAAATAAGTTCCGTTGGAGAAGCCTTTCAACGCCTCTCTCTGTCTCCCGCAAGCAAAGTTGACCCAGACAACAAAGTAAAGCTAGTTTTCGGCTACCAGCCCGACACGAACCCGACGTATTAGCCAGAGGTCCCTTTACTACGTTTCGGAGCCGCGGACCTTCAGTAACAGTAATAAATCACAGCAATAGGACATTCATGTAGTTGTAAACAGCATGATAATATATTAAGTATTCCAAAGTATTCAGAATACGTTACTCTCATTGAGTAACGTAACGGAATACGTTACAGAATACATTTTGGGGCATGTATTCAGTATTCTGTAGTGGAATACATTTTAAAAGTAACCTTCCCAACACTGTATATATATATATATATATATATATATATATTTGGAGAGAGAGAGAGAGAGAGAGAGAAAGTAAATAATAACCTCACGGGAGAATCGATATCTCTCTATGAGCACACCGTCGCGCCGAGCTAAAGGATCCCGTCTATCCCGCAATATACGCTAAATTCTGTAAACTCTCCTTATCAATCTTGCACCTTCCTTGCTCGCGTACAAACGGACAGGACATGGCTGCGACAGACTTCCCAAATCCACCTTCGCTTTTTTAGCCGTGGTCTCTCATCTTGATTGCACGTAGTAATTTACTATTACTACTCTAAAATATGAATTACATCTGACATGATCTACTACATGTAATAGAATGATTAATAGTACATTTCCCTTTTTTTCGGAAATGACCTGTATGTATCTGTATGAAATCAATAAAAGAATCAAATACATTATCTTTAGTTACATTGATAATATTTATTTATGGTAAAACAGTGGCGAAATATCGCTCTTGCTTTCATATAACTGCAGCGGACATACCTGAGAGGCCGCGATCTAATCCTGTTTACATAAAGTAAACCTGCTCCCGAGCAGGCTTACTTTTACGGCTCTGTTGCTATGACAGCAAGCCCCAGATGAGCTTCGGAGAACCGAACGATCCAAGATCACGCCAAATCGTCAACATTCAAATCCGGCTAACTTGCTTAGCGAGGTACGAAGAACAGGCCCCGGGGGCCTGCGCTTGAGTCCTCCTCCAGACCGTAACAAAAAGTCTGATTCTGATTTGATTTATTTACTCAAACAGCATTTTTGGGTTTCTTGTCTCAGGCCAGCATCATTGTGCACTTAGGCCACTTTTCTTAGTGCAGTAATGAATTAGCAGTGCTCCTAAACTCTGTTTGTTTTGGTTTTTAGGGCTTCGTCACTCAAATGATCACCTCGTCATCAGGCTGCAGCATTTACACCCAGCTGATCATTTGAATGGAGTGTGCTGAATCAGGGACTGGGGTCATAGAGAGAATGTGTTAATAACACTGAGTGGTGGGATTTAAAACTATGGACACTATGTGCTGACATGACCTTTTATAAATTTACTGTCCAATCACAAACCTTTAATGGGAGGAAAGAATTTGATTGGACAGTGAGAGTCAAGTTCTCAGTAAGGACAGAGTGAGAAAGAGTGGACTAAAGACTCAGAATTAAACAACAGTTAGGTCATCGCTGGTCAGGTAAAAGTTATATGTTTATATCATTATATTGATTATTAGTCAAATCTCATTAGGCAATAAAACTACTGTGGTCAGAAAAGAATTTATTCATTAAAAAAATAGAATTTACAAATAAAAGAAAAAGGTTCCATTAAAAATGACGTGAAAGAAGAAATTGAAACAAAACGTTCATCACTTTGTTCAGAAGGATAAGAAAACAGCCTCTGAGTGCGACCTGCTTTGGTTCAGTCCATGATCTACTTGTTGAGCCTTTCTGAGAAATGATCCATGTGATTGATTAGTTATGCCTGCAGAGACCAGAAGGGGGAGCTCGGGTACAGATGCCTCATTATCAACGACATCATTATGTGAAGGATCTTCATGGATTTTTGAGTTTGAAATGTATGTTTATGCTCTTAAACTGAGGAAAAAAAACATGTGAAACTCTTCTGACTGATAATTAGAGACGTTCAGAAGTATGGAAGCAGAACAGTAACACTTGATTTTGTTATACATACAATTAAACTTAAAATAAATGGCATTAAAGATGAAAAACACAAACTAATAATTAAACATTGGCAATATTTTTTTTTTTTTTACATTTTCTGCTTTTCAGTTTACATTCTGTGTCGCTCTTTTGGTGTGTGGGAGGAGCTGAGAGGCGGGACACCTCACACCTGTTTCTCACCTGCAGGTCAGACAGGAGGACAAGAGAAGGATGAAGACAACAAAGATGGAGGAAAGGAAGACAAAGAGAAGGAGGATGGATCTGTTGGACTGAAAGTTGCTCTGTCAGTTCTTGTTGTGCTTCTTATTCTTGTTGCTGTTGTTGGTTTTTTGATCTACAGAAGATGTAAACTGAATCCTGCTGATCCACATGAAGCAGAGCATCTTCAGCCTGATTGTGAGTCAGATGAATAAACACAAAGATAAATAAATGATGGTGAACATCCAGCAGACGGCTGTAGAAAGCTGGATGTTCAGAGTCTGATGTTATTTCTCTGATGATCATCATGTTCAGACTCAGACCAACAGTGTGTGTCTGTGCTGTCTGTCAGTGACTCTGAACTACAGTTTCTTCATCTTCAGGCTGTTCATGAGATTTACTGACACAAAGTCAAACTGTGTTACAAACACACATGAATTTCTGAGCTCTGATCTCAGAGTCAGTGAGTGTTTTTGTGTTGGAGCTTCAGCTGTTTGTAAGAACTTGTTCTGTGAGAGATGAACAACACAGACCTGAGATCAGCTGTTACACACACTGAATGAAGTGACAACACAAACGCTGTGTGATGATCTGAGTGTAGATGAAGGTCTGTGGATTATAGACGATCAATAATCTGCCTGATTGTGTTCAGGATCATTGATCAGTTACAAATGAATGAGCTGTGACTCAGTTTGATGTAGAAATGTTGTCTCAGTCAAACTGAGCTCTTTCATGTTTCTATGAACTTTGTGTGTGTTGAATGCAGCAGGAAGAAAAACAAAGTGTGTGTAACAACCCTCTCTGTAACTGATGCTGCTTATTTTACACTCAGCAGGTTTCATCATCTTTTCATTAAATACAGCTGAGAGTGTTTTACAGTCACAGTGTTATGATTGTTATGAAGCTACAGATTTATGGAGCTGCACACTCAGAGATTTCTGTCTGATCCTGATACTCTGAAACTTTTATTGAACTTTTGTTACAGAACAAATATAAATAATGTTCAGCTTCATGTTTACATGTGTTCTGCATACGTTACCATGGTGATTTAACCAGGTTTGTGAGAGAGACGACTCTGACTGTTTGCCCGACACAGCTCACTAACTCATCACTCTGGCTTCATATTTAAATTCTTCTGCACTTCACAGTCAAACCTACCAAACATCAACATGTTAAATCTCCATGGTAGCTGCACATTATTTACATTTGTTCTGTAAGAAAAGTTCGATAAAAAGTTTTAGTTTTCACAAACTATGAACTGGAAATGCTGAGTGTGTCTGAAATAACAAGAACACACACACTCTTGAATAAATAACATCTTGTAGTTTCTGACACTTTGCATGTTTAGCATGAGGCTAAAATTCCCCCTCAGTGGGTCACTGGTGACCTGCTGGATGTTCAGAGGTTCATTAAATCCAACATGACTAAAAACTCAAATGTCAAAGGAAATAAACAAAATATTTAAAGTCAATCATTCTGATCATTATTGTACTTTGACCTTTAACCTCTCTGCTCTGTGTTGTTTCCTCTTTCAGACCAGAAAAACATCACAGCTGAGTCTGGACAGGACGTCACTCTGACATGTCGAGCTCCAAACACCAACATCAAATCTGTACATTGGAGCAGAGCTGACCGGACAGATAAATATGTGCTTTTGTACCATGATGGTCACTTTGTTACAGACGACCAGCATCCATCTTTTAAGAACCGGGTGGATCTGCAGGACAGACAGATGAAGGATGGAGACGTGTCTTTGATTCTGAAGGATGTGACAAGTAAAGACACTGGAACATATGTGTGTGCTGTCTACATGGAAGAAACACGCTCATGGAATAACAGCATCATCGACCTTCATGTTGATCGTCCAGGTGAGTGAGTAGAGTTGAGTGTGTGTGATCAGAGGTGAAGCTGCTTCCTGGTTGTTGATGTGTGTTTGTTGTATGGATGAGCTGGTGGATGTCAGAGGTAGACAGATGTTTCTCCAGCTGTTGTCTTTGTGGCTGGTAGTCTAGAGTTGTAGAGCAGCATTGTTTGGGTAAGGTTAGAGCAGAAACATTTATTAATCTTCTTGTTGCATTCTCAATCATCAAGGTAAATTAATTTCCAAAGATTTATTCTGTTATCTGTACATTTGAGCGGAGTCAAGGAGGTCATTTACATTAAAAGGGACCATCTCTGAATTGAGGAGGGGGCCTAAGGGTACATCTTTTCACTATCTTACAATGATGTGATTGAGGCCATTCCCAAACTCTCTGTGAATGGTACTCATGGCCATTGATCAGTGATTGTTGATTAATGGTCATGAGAATTTGCCTGATTATGATTAAGGAACTGACCTCACAGCCCATTGTTCCTTCAGTGGGCTGGTTTCAGTCATTATGCAAATGTACTGTTTATAAGGTTGGGGAAACGTTACGTCCAGATGAACAGATTCAACTTTTGGAGACATTTATGAATCAGTCTCTTCTTCTCTTGCTCTCTAACTCGTCTGTAAACATGTGTGGGGAAACTCAATGTTAAAGCCTACAGCTGGAGGGGGAGGGGAGGGGTGAAGCTGGTGGTTGTGAGTCTGTGAAAGTGAATCCTGCCGGTGCCATAGCTGCTGAAAACGTACTTAGTGCAGACACAAAACGTCCATCAGCTTCAAAGTGTGTCAGAAAAATGTCCACATGATGACTGATGGATGAGAGAGGTCCCATTTTTGTTGTTGTGCACAAATCATTGAACAACACAAACACTTAGAGCTCCTTTCAGTGCTGCCTGTTTTGTTACTGCACACATTTCTGATGGTCCTACAGTCCAACGTAGCAAACATCTCCCTGAAGCCTCTTCCTTAGAGACCAAAGGTTGGATCAGAGCAGCTGAAAGGACACATCTATGAATGCAGGCAGAGACTTTCTCACAGCCTCACACTTCATCTGATCACATTTAGACTCAGGTTCTCTGTTAGTCACTGAGATTACAGACTCACATATGTATAATAATGTAAGATCAACAGTAATAATAACATAACAAAAATAAAGCCAATTCTTTCACAAAGCCACTTTGACACAGTTATCCACGCCTTTGTCAGCACTTGGTTGGATTACTGTAATGCACTTTATGTAGGGGTCAGTGTTTCATACATCTACAGAGCGTCCAATATGCTGCAGCTTGAAAGTTGGAGCACATTTCCCCTTTTTTAGCTTCACTTCACCTGCTGCCCATTTCTTTTTAGGATTCCTTTTAAAATTATTTTATTTGCTTTTAAAGCCCTCCATGGCCTAGTCCAATCTTATCTCTCTGAGCTGCTACAGCCATATACACCCACCTGCTACAGCTGTATACACCCACCTCTCTCAGGTCAGCTGATCAGCTGTTCCTGAATGTACCCAGGACTGAGCGTAAACTTAGAGGAGATCGTGCTGTTGTAATTTTGATGTATTATGTGTTTTATTTTTTACTGTTTTTTTATTCTATTGTTCTTAATCTACTTACTGTACAGCACTTTGGTCCTGTGCTGGGTATTTTAAAGTGCTTTATAAATAAAGATGGTTTGGATTGGATAAAATTAAATACATCTTGTTCTCTTAGAATTTATTGTTGTGATCCAGTGGAACTCTTTTCCTGCTCTCTGTTATGGATCTCTGTGACTACAATAAAATTCCCTCCATCCATCACTGAACTGTACTGAAGTAAAACGTCATCCAAAGGACTGCAGTACACCAAAGGACACCACTAATAAACACTGATTACACTCTGTTCTTCTTGCAGCAACAGGTTTTTCTGCAGGTAACAATTTCCCATGTTATCCGCAGCTGCAGTTGAGCAGTAAGACTGTATTTGTCTCTATTCAAATGATGATTCAGTGAATTTGAATTATTCTGCAGCAGGAGAATGACCCCAAGCATACAGCCAAATTCATTAAGAACTATCTTCAGTGTAGAGAAGAACAAGTACTGGAAGTGATGGTACAGCCCCCCACAGAGCCCTGAGCATCATCGAGTGTGTCTGGGATTACATGAAGAGAGAGAAGGATGTGAGGAACAACCTACCAGCCGAGTTCCTTCAAAAACTGTGTGCAAGTGCACCTAGAAGAATTGATAATGTTTTGAAGGCAAAAGGTGTTTACACCAAGTATTGATTTGATTTATCTTTTGTTCATTCCCTGCATTTTATTGATTGTTGAAAATATGGTGACTTTCAGCTAGCAGGGCTCAAATTAGAGCACCTATCAGTCATATTTGTAGGTTATTGTTACGCCCCAGTCTAGGGGTACAGAAACATAACATAAGGGTTAGAAAGGAAGTGACCCCCCCCGGTCCCCAAAACCATACTCAGAAGTCAATCTTTGAAGTGAACAGTGGTTTATTTTTGTCTACACTGAAAAACTTAACTCTGGGATGAACAAAGCCCAAAATACCCCCCCCCCCAAAAAAAAAACAAAAAAACCAAAAACAAACAAACAAACAAAAAAACAAAAGAAGAACAAGCTAAGTCAGGAAAGGAGGTGCTATCTAAACCCTGTGTGAAACATAAACCAAACAAAAGACACATGCTACACCTAACTCCCTAACTGAAATAAACAGGAGAATATTAAGGCAGCTCACACCTTCTGCTTCAGTGCCTATTTACAGTTTACTATTTACAAGTGAAAATGTGTCTACACACTATGTGCGAAGCTCTGTAGGTCTCAAGAATCACACACACGAATGTCACAAAGTTTGGAGGCCAAGGATGGCTCTGCTGCTGCTGTCAGTTGCTTCCGCCAACAACTGCTGGTGAGGGATGTTTTAAAAACAGCCACATGATGAGGGGACCAATAACCCACCGCCAGCTCTCCAATCAGGAAGGACCTGTAGATACTTAAAGACACATCACAGAAACTCTAGATGGAAGAGGATCTGGTATCCCACAGGTCATACACCAGTCGTCTGACTAGGTCTCCGCTGAGAGGAGTCAAGAAGGTGAAGATCATGCAGTGTAAAGTCTCTAGATGGCCAGGGCCATAACAGTTATTGCCAATAACCCTCAACTATTAAAATACATTTTGCTAAGGTGACTTTAATGTCTCCTGTATTAGATCAAATTAAGCGACAACATATAACCACTGTTTTAACCTCCTAGGACCTGCCGTCCACATATGTGGACATCACATTTTGCGTTATTTAGACCAAAATACTCAATTTTGCTCTACATGGGCCTGATATCCACTTACGAGGACATTATACTGCTACTGTTCTATCAAATTTTTAAATGAATATCCTCATTAGTATGGAACGCCAGGACTGCCATAATGAATTAATTAAATACACCATTAAATAATTAATTAAATGTGGCAATAATTAATTGGCTCTTATTTTTCTTAAGAACAAAAATAAGGTAAAAAAAAAAATATCTGGAAATTCTTTGTTTTTACATTCATTGGGCCCCAATATGCCCAAATATCCAAGAGAAATTAAAAATGCATGTCGTGGAAGAGTTCGGGTCTAAGGAGGTTAAAAATATATGATCACCTTTGGTTACTCTGGTATGAATAACTCTGAATCACTTTATGGTAAATAACACTATGTGCAGAAAACTGTGAAAGACTTCCAGATGACAAGTTTGTAGTTCAACATACAAGTGACGACCTTTGACCTTCATCAGGTTTTATTTAATTGTGCCAGAGAAAATCTCATATGCTCTTCATGCAGCTGAGTACATCAAGTGTTTAAAACGGAAGCTGTGCAGGTCTGAGATCAGCAGCTTTGTGAAACACCAAACCACACACCAGCTTTCAGCACGTGTGGTACTTTAACCTTTGCACTGTTTTCATCAGTTCATTTTGCAGTTAACATGTTAGATGATCTGTCTGCTGTCACTGGGTGGTGCTGAGGTCTGAATCTGAGGGCAGCTCCTGTAATCACAAAGAAAACAGAACCATCACAAACTCAGATATAAATTTTATCCCTCAAAATTGAAATAAAGCTGATTCTTCTGTCCTCACACACTCAGGATCTGAAGTTCTTCTCTTACATTTTTTCAGTTCTACAGTTTAATCCATAGTTCCTGATTAATGAGGAGTTACTGAAGTACAAGCTTGTAAAAAAGATGTTACTGTCTTTACAGTAGTGATGGGATTTCCGGCTCTTTCGCCTCCCAACCGACTCTTCAGGTTGTTTTGTTGCTTTCATTAATTTATTATTAACAATAATATAAAATTATGCACAAAAGGAATTACTAATGTAAAAAAAGTGGTTTTATTTATATATGTTTATACATAAATAAATGCTGTGGTCCCTAGAGACAAAGCACATACAAACTCCAAAACACATTTCTAGCGTTAACTGAACTTCCAAAACAGAGCTACCTAGATCACTTAAATTACACAATTGAAAGCATATGTGTATTGTTTGTGTATTTATACACAAGCACTCATATATATTCAAATAATTTTAAAAGAAAGTTCATTTACCTGTTACTACCACACACCAAATCCGGTCGTTGGTACTTCCTGGCTTGTGTAGCCACTAGGTGTCATGGTCCTGGGTCGGTGACCCAGCGCTTTAAGTTTATTATTATCCTTTTTCTAGTTTATTCTGATTTTGTATTTGTTCTTAGGGTTTGAGTTGTGTGTTTCTTTCATCCCTACCTGTGTCTCTCCTCTGTGTTCTGTCCGTGTCCCCAGTTGGTTGTATAAAACAGTCCTGTTTCCTGTTTTACTTTGTAGGTTTGTGTCTCGTTAGGTCCATCAGTTCCAGCTGTGTCCCCTCCTGTCTGCCATTTCCTAATTACCTGGTGTGTGTATTTATACTGCGTGTCTGCCTGTGCTCCTCGTCGCGTCGTCTGTGTTCATTCCCTTTGTTTCTCTACGTCTCCCTGTTCTGCTGTCCTCATCTGCCATCTCTGAGTTTCTCCCGCTGACCATATGTCCAGGTTTGTTTGTTAGTTTCACCCAGTTTAGGTTTATGTTCAGTCCTGCCCTCACTTCTGTTATTTTCACTGTAAATAAACCTCCACTCGCATCTCCATCACCGTCTGCATCTTGGGTCCTCATTTATTCATCACACGACTGCTGCCCCAGTCGTGACACTAGGTAACAAAAGCTCAACACTGCGCCTAGCATCCTGGAGCACTTCTGTCGTGTTTTGTACGTGTTTTGGAGTTTTTACGTGTTTTGGAGTTTGTACGTGCTTTGTCTCTAGGGGCCACCGTAAATATACTTTTATTTATTCATGCCACATAAAATGTAATAAATAAATCATATAATACAAAAACCAACTATTCAAATTTCAACTTTTAATTATTTAAATTTTCAGCTTTTTCCTTTTACAAATTTAAAGTGAAACAGCATAAAACACTGCAAACCACAACACAATTAAATATAAACTAAAATATGAAAACAAAAAGAAGATGCATATTCTCTGTCATATAGGCCTGCATGAATAAACTTTCTGAATCCTTTATCATCTGCAACTGAAAATAGTTGTGGACAGGGGCGGATCTAGAGACATTTTCTTAGGGTAGCAAAGAAATCAAATGGGGTGGCAAAATCAAAGCCTTCACAATCTCATTGTTACAGCTTAAATTACACAAAATGTCAGAAATCTGCACTGTCATGAACAAAAAATTTAAACCTAATTTTTCATTATTTGTTGGATCAACCCACTGAGGTCTGAAATACAACCGACCATTTTTGACTCCTTTTGAGTTTACGTCTTGATGCATTCTCAGTCATCCAGGAAAGTAAATCTCCAAAAGTTGAATCTGTTCATCTGGACGTAGCGTTTTGTGGGAGAAACGTTTCGTCACTCATCCAAGTGACTTCTTCAGTCTCAGCTGACTGCAGGTTTCCCCAAACCTTATAAACAGTACATTTGCATAATGACTGAAACCAGCCCACTGAAGGAACAATGGGCTGTGAGGTCAGTTCCTTAATCATAATTATGCAAATTCCCATGACCATTGATCAACAATCACTGACCAAAACCCACTGATCAACAACCACTGATCAAAGAACACTGATCAATGGCCATGAGTACCATTCACAGAGAGTTGGGGAATGGCTGCAATCACAGCGTTGTAAGATGGCGAAAGATGTACCCTTAGGCCCCCTCCTCGATTCAGAGATGGTCTTTCCCTCTTCACGTAAATGGCCTCCTTGACTCTGCGCTCAAACCAGCGTTCCTCCCTGTCCAGGATGTGTACATCCTCATCGTTGAAAGAGTGTCCACTGGCCTGTAGGTGTAAATAAACTGCAGAGTCCTGGCCAAAATCTCTCTTCACTTGCATCCCAGTCACGGAAGCGTTGGAGGTAGTCCGTAAGAGATTACAGGATGACACCAACCTCAGCAACAGGACCACTCTCAGCATCGACCAAGTGTGTTTGCTTTTGGAACTGTGTCTTCATTCCACCTACTTCACATACAAGGGTCAGTTCTACAGGCAGAAACATGGGTGTGCCATGGGCTCCCCAGTTTCACCCATCGTGGCCAATTTGTACATGGAAGAAGTGGAAAAGAGGGCTTTGCTATCCTACCCTGGAACACCACCAAGCCATTGGTTCAGATATGTGGATGACACCTGGGTGAAAATCAAATCTCAGGACGTACTACATTTCACGGATCACATTAACTCGGTGGACCGACACATCAAATTCACCAGGGAGGATATGAAAAGTGGCAGGTTAGCCTTCTTAGACAGAGATTTCCATCAGTAATGGGGGACATCTAAAGGCTGACGTGTACCGTAAACCTACACATACGGATCAGTATCTAAGGTTTGACTCTCATCATCCACTGGAGCACAAACTGGGTGTCATCAGGACGCTACAACACAGAGCAAACACCATCCCCACTGACACAGCGGCCAGGCAAGCAGAAGAACATCACATCAAGAAGGCCCTGAGTAAATGTGGTTATCCCAGCTGGACTTTTGTCAAAGCGGGAAAGGCACCTAAAGAAAGCTCCAGTCGATCCAGGAGAGAAGGACAACCGCTGCCCAGGCGAAAACCTGTAGTGATCCCGTATGTGTCAGGAGTATCGGAACAGTTGAGACGCATTTTTTCTAAACACCGTGTCTCTGTGGCTTTTAAACCCCAAAACACGCTGCGCCAAAAACTGGTCCACCCCAAGGATCGGGTCCCCCGACACAAACAGAGTAACATAGTGTACGCTGTTAAGTGCCAGGAGGATTGCCAGGATTTATACATCGGGGAAACCAAACAACCTCTAGCGAAGCGGATGGCACAACACAGAAGAGCAACCTCATCAGGCCAGGACTCTGCAGTTTATTTACACCTACAGGCCAGTGGACACTCTTTCAACGATGAGGATGTACACATCCTGGACAGGGAAGAACGCTGGTTTGAGCGCGGAGTCAAGGAGGCCATTTACGTGAAGAGGGAAAGACCATCTCTGAATCGAGGAGGGGGCCTAAGGGTACATCTTTCGCCATCTTACAACGCTGTGATTGCAGCCATTCCCCAACTCTCTGTGAATGGTACTCATGGCCATTGATCAGTGTTCTTTGATCAGTGGGTTTTGGTCAGTGATTGTTGATCAATGGTCATGGGAATTTGCATAATTATGATTAAGGAACTGACCTCACAGCCCATTGTTCCCTCAGTGGGCTGGTTTCAGTCATTATGCAAATGTACTGTTTATAAGGTTTGGGGAAACCTGCAGTCAGCTGAGACTGAAGAAGTCACTTGGATGAGTGACGAAACGTTTCTCCCACAAAACGCTACGTCCAGATGAACAGATTCAACTTTTGGAGACTTTTGAGTTTACGTTTGTATTTCACCCTCAAATTGTTTCATTTTATTTTTTTTTCCCCTTGCCTTGTTTGGTTTCATTCTTTTCAGCTCAACTGAATTTAGTTTTTTTTCACTGACATACTGCATTAGTATTACTGATCTGAAATCACACAAAGAACTTAAAATCCTAGTAGCATTTTTTTACTGTAAAAAAACCCCACAGACATGTTGGGTAAATGTTTATAACTTGAAATGCAAATATAAAATGTACATTTTGTAAACATATACAACTATTTATCTAAAAATGCAGCCAATACACCTGCAGTTTTTTTCATTTTGTACAACCATTTAAAAATATTACTCAAACTAAAATGAGAGAACAATCAGGTGTCGCAATAAGATGCCCCACAAATGATGTGTGTCAGTAAAAAAAAAGTTTGTCCACCAAAAGACAGAGGAGAACAGCACAGGGACAAACCTGCAGGCCTGACAGCAGGAGGTGTGTCACTCCACTGGTTTTCTACTTAGTGACAGTGTTTACACTGCAATGTGCCTTTGTGACATTCATTAGTGCCCTCACTGACACACAAAACAAAACGACTACACAACAGAACAACTACACAAGACAACACAACACACTAAGTATACACTCCACACAAATCTTCCACATCTAAAAGCTCTCTCTCTCACCCACACTCGCTCGCTCTGTCTCGCTGCCATTACCGTCACTCCCAAAATTTTCCCCTCTTCCTAAACAACCACATCCCACGTGTTGACTTTTTTAAAAATTGGTCGACATGTTTCTCCATGACTGCAGCTGCCAATCAAAACTGTTATGATGATGTTTCACCCCAATTTAACATCGCCGCGGTAGGAATTAGAAATCAAACTTATGGGAAAGGAGACCCCTTGGACATCAATCGGCGTTATGAGAACTATTACTCACAGTGTGTGAATGGGTGGATGACTGGTTGTGTAAAGTGCTTTGGGGTCCTTAGGGACTCGTAAAGCGCTATACAAATACAGGCCATTTACCATTACTGATAACAAAAGAAAGAATTTTTGGAAAAAAATTAATTAATTAATGAATTAATTTATTTTAGTCTGAGTGGTAAGCCAATCACATGACCACTTAAAGACAAAGCAACAAGGTGATATATGTATACCAGTTTATAAATTGTGTTGATAGGCCACGTAAAACCAGAGACATGATAAACAATATACACGGCGTTTTTTCCTCAATAGTTTCGTCACGTTTACTGTCTAAGGACAGTAAGCTCTCTTTGCTTATTACCAAATATAATAAAACAAAACAAAAAAATGCCCTTTCCTGTTGGTGGAAAAATGCACCATGTCGACCAATCAAAAAAATGACATGGCAACATGACATTTGGTTGTTTAGGAAGAGGGGGAAGTTTTAGGAGTGACGGTGAAAGAAAGAGAGCAGAAACAACAGAGAGTGAGTGAGTTTTAGGTATCAGGCTGTGATGTTCTCCTTTATAGTGGACAGAAATTATTTTTTTTGGAGTGGCACAAATAATTTGTGTGACATCTTATTGAATGCAGAAATAAATAAATAATAAATAAAATATATTACATATAATCAACACACCGTACTAAATGAAGGTTTTTATAAGTCACATTTATAATAAATAAATTCTAATCAGAAGCCTCTTTATGATTATGATTTTCCCACCATCAAATAAAACAGATAAATGCTGATTATAGATCTTAGTTTGTTGTTGTTCCTTAAATTATTTATTTATTTAAAATATTCTGGAACAATCCAGAGGATGTGTTTTAGTTACATTTTGGTCATGTGTTTTTTAAAATTTTATTTAAATTATTTAAATGTTTTTCTCAATAATTACTCCAAGGTTTTTTGTTTTGTTTTGTTTTGTTTTTTCCAAATTTCAGCTTGTTGTTGTCATAGTAACAATGTCAGTCAGTGTACTTACTGCTTTTCTTGGGTTACTGCATCTATAACATGAGCTAGCATTGTTTTATCCCATTAAACAGAAATGAGGCATCTTTGGCACAATTTTGGCTTTAGATGCTGAGATTTGAAGCATTGGGTTTTGCATTATGTCCACTGACATTTTTACATGGTGTTCAAAACAACTGCCCAAATATCTGCTCAGAGATGTATGCAACACAAAAAATGACTCCCCCATTCAAGCACCAATGCCACAGCAAGTTTTACAGTTTCACAAAAACAAAATGTTTTATTCGTCTTTAGAAGAACATCAGAGGGGAAAAACTAACACAACAAACAAAGCCTTGTAGAAAGGAAACAAAAATGACATAAAATAAATGGAAAAAGGCTTCCCACCCCTACAGCTACAAAAAATTATAATTAATTACAATATTAATAATTTGTACAAAAAATTAATTTAGCCCTTCTAGATGCAGAAACTTCATCACACAAGTAAACACAGCCTGATTGGAAATTGGTAGGAACGACCAGTCTTGTAGTCGCTCCATTCAATCTCCAACCAATGATCACCTTCCAGCTGGAACTTACATGAGCATAAAGGAAGGGAAAAACTCAGTGCATCATGGGAATCCCCCAGCAGCCTACAGGGTCACCTGGTCCAGCCCTAACTAGTAGATGGTAAATGGTAAATGGTCTGTATTTGTATAGCGCTTTACTAGTCCCTAAGGACCCCAAAGCGCTTTACACATCCAGTCACACACACATTCACACACTGGTGATGGCAAGCTATATTGTAGCCACAGCCACCCTGGGGCGCACTGACAGAGGCGAGGCTGCCGGACACTGGCACCACCTAGTAGAGATAGTGTCTGTCTCCTGAATCCAAACTGGAAGCTGGTTCCACAGAAGAGGGGCCTGAAAACTGAAGGCTCTCCCTCCCATTCTACTTTTAAATACTCTAGGAACAGCAAGTAGGCCTGCAGAGCGAGAGTGAGTCAATCAAACCTTTATTTGTCACATGCAATATTTACACCTGCAGGGAAATTGGACCATACAGACATTACGTGGAAAGAGAGGCCAGAGACGGGTAGTAATTTGGAAAAACACAATGAAATGTACAATACAATGGGCAAGTGGAGGAGGAAAAAAAAACCCTCTACTCATGCTGGGCTCCTTGTGGGAGGTCAGCATGAGAAGAGAAAACAAAAAAACTCCTCTGCACTGAGAGCACACACATATTCACATCACAACAGCATAAACCACATGACAAGCAACGAGGAACAAGTAACAAGGAACAGTCTAAACACAGTCTGTAAACACGACCCTCCAGTTCCTCCACCCGTCCATCATGTACCGGCAGGGAATGTCCCTCCAGGACACTCAGGCTCACCCGAGCCCAGGTTTCTTGTAGAGAAGAGGGTGTCAATAGCATTCAGGGACAAGTTGATCAAATTCATAATTCCTCTTTTAGGTTTTAGAGAACAGACTGTGAGAGAGTTCCAGGGAAAGAGTAGAAAAGTAGAAAAGTAGACGAGACTAGACAAGGACACTGAGAAGCCAAGCAGGAAACTAACTCTCTGGATCAATAATCAAGTTGATGAAGCTGTTCGCTCATTTTCTCTGACTCGCTGCTTGGAGCTCGACATGTCAGAGTGACGTCCTGTCCAGACTCTGCTGGGATGTTTTTCTGGTCTGAAAGAGGAAACAACACAGAGCAGAGAGGTTAAAGGTCAAAGTACAATCACGATCAGAATGATTGACTTTAAATAATTTGTTTATTTCCTTTGACATTTGAGTTTTTAGTTATGTTGGATTTAATGAACAGGTGACGCATTGAGGGGGAATTTTAGCCTCATGCTAAACATGCAAAGTGTCAGAAACTACAAGCCAGAGTGATGTGTTAGTGAGCTGTGTCGTGTCCAAATTCATGGGCTGCATCCTCCTGAGGACACATTTGTAGACCGATTACGTCACAGCGACGCGCCGAAGGCTGTCCAAATTCGTAGACTCCTCCGAATGCAGCCGACAAATGCGTCCTCCTTTTCCCCGAATTTGAAGGATGGGTCGGGTGTGTCTTTCGTGGCCCACCATATCCCAGAATTCATAGTGCGGCCCAGCCAAACTCCAGTTTCCGGCAATGGCGGCCGCTACTAAGTTTTAAAATTACTCTTACTAATCTTTCTGAGTCACAAAATAAACTTTTAACATATTTTCAGGCAAGAATGTAGCTGTGTAAACATCAAATATCTGCTCGGTTTATCAAGATATCGCATATTTGCAAAAGTGCTTCGACGTTTTTGGAGACGTCTGTTACCCACCAGCTCGATAGCTAGCCGGGAACTCGAGGGTCACTGAAGCCGCCGAGAACGGCACAACTCCCGGCACATCATTTTCAGATCACCGCGGACTTTCACTAGTCAGGTTAAACGTAATATATAAGTCACTGAGACAACCTAAAAAGACTATTGTTTGGCTTTTTTCAGTGTTTTGTTTGTTCATGAGTAAATCGGTTTGGCTGAGATTAAAGTTATTAGATTAGATTAGATAAAACTTTATTAATCCCCCGGGTGGTTTTCACACAGCTGAATAAACGTCAAACAGAAAACTGATTAAAAGGAAGTGTGAGACCAGTGTCCTGTTATATTTTAGATAGCAAGGAGCAGACGGCTGAGTTTATTAAACTCTGTCTGCTGGATGTTCACCATCAATCACCATTTATTTATCTTTCTTTGTGTTTGTTCATCTGACTCACATTCAGGCTGTGGAGGCTGAAGATGCTCTGCTACATGTGGATCAGCAGGATTCAGTTTACAGCTTCTGTAGATGAAGAAACCAACAACAGCAACAAGAAGAAGCACAACAAGAACTGACAGACCAACTTTCAGTCCAACAGATCCATCCTCCTTCCTTCTGTCTTCCTTTCCTCCATCTTTGTTGTCTTCATCCTTCTCGTGTCCTCCTGTCTGACCTGCAGGTGAGAAACAGGTGTGAGGTGTCAGCTGTCAGGTAGGTGATGAGTGAAGAACAGAACAGAATCCATTTCCTCTTCAAACTGCTGTCAGACATTATCTACTGCACTCTGATCACATCACTCAGACCAGCTGCTTTCTACAAAGTCTCATCAACAACATCTTTAGAAACAAACATCAACAACCAGGAAGCAGCTTCACCTCTGATCACACACACACTCAGCTCTACTCACTCACCTGGAGGATCAACATGAAGGTAGGTGGTGTTGATTAGAGTCAAAGGTCCTCTCACTCGCTGGACAACACCACACTCGTATGTTCCAACATCATTAATCGTCACATTCTTCAGAATCAAAGACACGTCTCCATCCTTCATCTGTCTGTCCTGCAGATCCACCCGGTTCTTAAAAGATGGATGCTGGCCTTCTGGATCAAACTGCTCATCCCGGTACAAAAGCACATAATCATCTCCCAGATCAGCTCTGCTCCACTTTACAACTATGATGTTGTTGTTTGGAGCTCGACATGTCAGAGTGACGTCCTGTCCAGACTCAGCTGTGATGTTTTTCTGGTCTGAAAGAGGAAACAACACAGAGCAGAGAGGTTAAAGGTCAAAGTGCAACTGTTCATGATGGGTCTGTCTAGCACACACCCGCCGCTGGAACGAGACAATTTCTACTACACAGAAAAGCAAGACACGAGTAGGCAAAGTTGTTTATGCTTCTCGTGCACAAGGAAGACAACTGGACAAACGCCGTTCTTTCGCTTGACCCCAGTTTCTCTCGTCCGCTCCCCAGTAACACTGCTCTTTTATTGAGGTTACATGAATATGCATAGATTCATTAACACATGACGTCTTACATAGGTATACATGCGAACAAAGAATACCTTGTCTGTGCGTTTTGTGTGTGTGTGTGTGTGTGTGGTCATGTGAACCTGTGAGGACTCCCCAAAGCTGGTGCCAGGAGTCCAGCGGTCCATCTAAGCAAAAGGCCCTTATACTGATACCAGATACAGAGTAGGTTTCCTCCTATACCACATGTGTCAAAGTCAAGGCCCGCGGGCCACATCCGACCCGGCGTACATTTATATCCGGCCCACGAGATCATTTCATATAGATGTACTATTATTGTTGTGCATGGCCCAGCGATATGAAGCTTTTCTAAGATACAAACTACAGATCCCATAATGCAGCCCTGCAGCCTCCTTGCTGAAGGCTAGGCTAACTGGGAACATTCCCAGTCAATCAAGTCAAACTTCTGTTATTGCCAAGCTAGCCGCTCACAATGGTGGAGAGAAAAGTTGATTCTGAAAGCAGAGCCTTTCAGCGCCAGTGGGTGACTGAATACATGTTTAGAGACATGCTGGTAAACCCGTGTGTCTTATTAGTGGAGCTAATGTGGCTGTAATTAAGGAATTTAATTTAAGATGGCACTACGAGACAAAACGTCAGGATAAGCTGAAAAATCTAAATGCAGAAACTACAGAAAGCAGAAGAGCTAAAGAAGAATCTGACATTTCAGCAGACTTTTGTCACCAGAGCAAAATCACAAAGTGAAGCTGTTGTGAAAGCAAATTTTATTGTAGCAGAGGAGCCAAATCAGCCCCGTACCACTCTGAAGAGCTACATGATGAAGGTGTGCGACGTCCTGTGTCCAGACAAAACGCAGAGCTTGGCAAATGTGAGCCTGAGGAGAAATACGATTGCTGATCGGGTTTGTGAGATGGCCACTGATTTAAGAACACAGTTGTGTGAAAGAAGCAAAAACTTTCTTGCATACTCTCTTGCTGTGGATGAAAGTATAGACATGATGGACATTGCACAGCTGGCCATCTTCATCCGTGGAGAGGAAATACTGAACATTAAATCGATGCACGGGACAACGACAGGAAAAGACATTTTTTAAAACGTATGTCAAAGTGTAACCGACATGAAACTGCCCTGGGACAAACTTGTTGGACTTACAACAGATGGAGCGCCGGTGTTGTGCGGTGGAAAAAGCAGACTAGTCAGCAGGATGCGAGTAAAGATGCAGGAGGAGAACTGTACTGGTGAGTTATCAGCATATCACTGCATCACACACCAGGAAAGGCTGTGTGGTAAAGTCCTAAAAATCGAGCATGTAATGATCACCGTAACGCAAACCGTAAATTTTATCTGAGCTAAAAGTTTAAATCACCGTCAATTTCAGTCTTTTATGTGGGAAATAGATTCAGAGTTTGCCGACATTCCTCATCATACAGAGGTCCGTTGGCTGAGTTGGGGAAAAGTTCTCAATAGAGTTTTTGAGCTCAGCAAGGAAACCTGTCAGTTCATGGACATGTATGATGCGGTGAAGGCATTTTAAGTAAAGCTGTCACAAATGCACCAGTGCAACCTGCCTCACTTTCCCTGTTGCCAAGTAATGTTGAACCAAGTCAGCGGACTTTGCTGAACTGCACCTGTGCAGATTCAGATGGAGCTGCAGTGTAATGATACACTCAAGGCAAAGTACGACACTGAATGGCCCGCACAGTTTATTAGTTCCACTCCTGAAGCAATGCTCCGTCTACATGCGGCTCCAACCTTGTGTTTGCTTTCATTTTTTTTTTCTGGGGTTTTTGGCAGCATGTTCATATTTCTAACTTGCATAATTTTGACAGGATATATTTTTATGACGTGCAAAATATTTAAAGTTAAAGTTTATTTTTTTTTAAGTTTATTTAATCTGGAATAATATTCCTGTCTGTTTTTATTCATATGTATGTTTAAATAAAATTGTTTTAGTGTGTTCAATAAATGTTTATCTTGATTGGCCCACGACCTAAAGTGTGCCTTGAGTTTTGGCCCCCTGTGCAACTGAGTTTGACACCCCTGTCTTATACCATAAATCAGTAAGAGAAGACATAACCTCTCTCATGACCTTAAGATGTGTGTGCATGCCAGAACACTCTGGAAGGCACACACAGTCTTTGCAGACTGCTAAGGATCAGACCCCTACCAATATGACATCGACTATAACTCTTAGCTTATATGAGTAAATATTTCTAAGCATAAATGACAATCAACAATATAACCCTGACAGTTCACTTCTACAGCAGCCAATCAGAGGGAGAGTCTTCTGTGTCTCTGTAACAGTTGGATTACAGATGTTAACTCCAATCAGCCTCGCACCACTCATGATTCTGAATGAATCAGAAACTCATTCTTAGAGAAATATTATCAGCATGTAAACCAGACTGAGACTCTTTATCTCAGAAATAAACTCAGTTTAGTTTCTAACAGTTAAATCTGACCTGCAGAGACGAACAGGACAAACATCAGCGTGGAGCAGAGTGACGCAGTTACAGCAGACATGTCCGTGTTCTCTGTTTCTGCTGATCTGACTCTTAGTTTGTTCTAAATGTCTGAGTCTGTTGGTATTTTCACTCAATAACTGAACCTGAGTTTAAACCTGAACACATCAGATTACATTTAAGGTTTAAATAAAGTTAAAGCTGCTCGTTCAAACTCTTCCGTGTTGTGTGAGGATGTCGCGTTAGAGTGACGTTTGGTAGGTTGGACTGAGGATGAGCAGAAATAAGTGCGTCATAACAAACGAGGCGAAGACGAAAAGTTTTAGTGTTCAGTTGTTGAACGATCTCCACAGAACAAAATCAGAAGCTCTCATGTGTCGTCATGTATGAACAGTTTGTGTTTCAGTCGCTGAAGCAGAAGTTTTGTTTTGTTTCTGACGGCAGTTTGATTCTTGTTTCATCGTCACAAACATAATCAATATGACAATAAGTCTCAGGGAAATATTTTTACTGTGCAGCCAAAACTTCCTGTTTTATGTCAAAGTTAAATCTGACCTGCAGAGACGAACAGGACAAACATCAGCGTGGAGCAGAGTGACGCAGTTACAGCAGACATGTCCGTGTTCTCTGTTTCTGCTGATCTGACTCTTAGTTTGTTCTAAATGTCTGAGTCTGTTGGTGTTTTCACTCAATAACTGAACCTGAGTTTAAACCTGAACACATCAGATTACATTTAAGGTTTAAATAAAGTTTTATCTTTCAGCTGCTGATTCAGACTCAGCACTTCAGATTGATTGTCTCGTACAGAAGTCCTGTTGGAGTCACATTTGATGTGTTGGACAAATAAAATGTGAATTTTTCTGGAAATAATTTCATGTTTCAGGATTTACAAGGTTAACATCTAATAGAAATGAAATTACATTTTAAATGTTGTCTCACTCGTTTTTGAAACAGTTTTTCTGTTCAAACATTTTTTGGGTGGATGTTAACTGAACTGTAACCATGACAACTGAAACTTTTTACCTAAAATATTGAAAATGATTTTAGAAAAAGACACAAACACTTACTGTTGTTCTTAAGAGAGTTAAATCCTCAAACACTCGTCTGATCATCAGGATGGAACAAAAATCCATATAAAGATAAAAAGTGTGAGGCTGGTTTAATCCATCTGCTTTCTCTGTAGGTCCAAAAGAAACTACTCAATATGAGCAATTTTTTTTTTTTTTAAAGTGAGCGATTAAAAAAGAAAAAAATATCTAAAAATGTAAATCTGTGGCTGAACTGATCTCAGTGCCAAACTGCTGAACCAAATGACTCTTGTTTCACTTTTACATCTGTTTTTACAGACATGTCTCAGATTTGCGTGACACACCACATATGCAAAGCAGGTATTACAAAAACTCAAAATGAACTTTCTAAGGAAACAGGTAAATGTAGAGACAACCTCCACTCTGTCTCAGTGAACTGAGATAAACTTGTTCTAATGAATAAAAGTCAAGGGTCATGACATCCTGTACAGCTGTTCTGGAGAATTTCGTCCACCTTTGATTCTGACCAACTGGCCCCTGAGTGGTGCGACACCAACAACCTGCTGCTCAACACCGAGAAGACCAAGGAGCTCATTGTGGACTACAGGAGGAATGCTGACCCACATCCACCCATCCACATTAAGGGGACGGCTGTGGAGCGTGTGAGCAGCTTCAAGTTCCTGGGAGTCCACATCTCCGAGGATCTCATCTGGACGACCAACTGCTCCAAGCTGGTCAAGAAGGCTCACCAGCGCCTCTTCTTCCTGAGGACTGAGGAAGAACCACCTGTCCTCAGACATCCTGGTGAACTTCTATCGCTGCACCATCGAGAGCATCCTGACCAACTGTATAACAGTCTGGTACGGGAACTGCTCTGCCTGGAAGGCAGTGCAGAGGGTCGTGAAAACTGCCCAGTGCATTGCCGGAGCACCACTTCCTGCCATAAAGGACATCTACAGGAAGCGGTGTCTGAAAAGGGCTGGGAAAATCATCAGAGACCCCAGTCACCCATCACATGGACTCTTCACCCTCCTGCCCTCTGGGAGGCGCTACAGGAGCCTCCGGACTAAGACCACCAGGTACCGGAACAGCTTCTTCCCCACAGCTGTCAGACTCCTGAACTCTGCCTCCTGACATCTGACCCACGTTAAACTCATGGACTGAACATACGCACACCCACAACCAACTACACACACACACAACGGACAACTGTACCCTCAAACACACAATAATAACATGGACTGAACCACCACTCACAACCACTAGCACTTTATATAGCCTCTGTAGAAATTATCCACATATCTCACTGATCTCAACTGCACCCCTGTATAATGCTGTATAATAATAATTATAGTTCTACAACTGTTTATAACTTGTATAGTTCATACTTCATATTTCTGTATAGTTTTCATATTTATATCCTGTTCATAGCCTGTACATATAGTTATAGCATATTCTATTCTATTCTATTGTTTTTAAGTTGTGTTGGAGCCACAGAGAGCAAATCTTTGTTCTTTATGTAGAACCAGTGAGTTTGTTTGGACTTTCCTGTGAAACATCAGTGCAGGAGTCTCTCAGTACATCAGTGCACAGTGAGGACAAAGAAGCAGCAGAAACAGAGAAAATATGGAAAAGATGAGCAGAGTCTGCAGAGAGAGAGCATGCAGCTGCTGCAGCACCTCCTGGAAATCATGACTTTATAGTCTTCAGTTATTGATCTGATTATTTGTTCTTTTGTGATTTTTGAGGGTTTTTTCTGTTTCCTGCTGTTTTATTTTGGTCTGTTCTTCCTTGTATCTCATGTTTAGTTCTACTTGTTGTGTCTAGTTTTACTTCCTCTGTCTCGTCCTCTGTGATTGGCTCAGCTGTGCTCCCACATGTTATACTGTGTGTCTATGTTGTCTCAGACTTCTCCTGCTCTTTGTTCTTCTCCCTCACAGCTGTGTCCCATGAAGGTTATAGTTTAAGATAGTGAGGAGTAGATAATGCCTCATGGAGTGTGTGGCACATTCACTTTGCTGCATCGACACTGTGTTAAATCCAACAGCACCATCTGTTGGATTTTTTAAAAATCATTTCAGATAACCTGGATAAAGAGTGTGAGACTGAACTACGGTCATTGCCTAAAGACAGTTCTTACACTGTGATCTCAAAAACTCAGTGAATGAGCAAAGATGAGAGGAACACACAAAGTAAAAGGTCAGAGGGAAGCAGAACATGTTCTCATGTTTATTCAGATTTGCTTAATGAAGTTTAGACAATAATGATCACACTGATGATGTGACAGTTTCCTTCTGGTCCCTCCTCTGAGGTCAGAGCCTGAAGATGTTTCAATCAGACACTCTGAAGCTCTTTGAGTGTGGAGAGAGTAAAACATGTGACATCAATGTCTCAAAGTCACAATAATAAGAAGAACGTTTCATCTTTATCAAAGTCACATCACATGTTACAAAGTGCTGCCCCACTGCTGTGTGCACCATATGAACATGTGACACCATCTCAGTGTTTAAGTGTTAGAGTGAACTCCTCATCCTCTCCTTCAGTCTGAAACAGGAAGTGATGTCAGCACAGATCAGAGTTTTTCCTCTTTGACTGAATGTTGTAGGTGAAACTTTTAGAGGACACCAGTCAGCTGCTCTGTGATTCTACAGCCTGTGATTCCAGTTTTTACAGATTCAAGAAGATCTGAGGCCGACTCAATGATCTGCTGTGAGAACACACTCACATGTGACAGAAACCCTCAGAGACACAAAGTAACATTTTAGTGTTTTGTAATAAAGTAACACACTGACACTGATCACAGCTTCACTTTCTCTGAAAGCAGCTTTGAGCAGCAATCAGCAGGATTCTGGTGAACAGCTGTCCAGGTTTAGGACGGAGCTCGATCCTGGTCACACTGAGCAGTGACTGTTTGCTCATCTGGACTCTTTGTGTTGTTGTTTGTATGTTCCTTCAAACTGTATTACCCTTCCAGGACCTGCAGCTCAGTAAAGCGTCCCTCCGACAGCCAAACCAATCTGTTCTCTGATTGGATAGCTAAATTTGTGATTGACATGACATTGACCAATCAGTAAAAAGGAAGAAAAATCAGGTCAAAAATTTGTACTCATAAGTTGAAAGTCACACACAAGCAGGGAACTTGAGCTGAGAGTTTTACACGTAGTTTTTTGCTTTTTATCTGTAACCAGACCTTAACAAAAAAAAATATAACTTGTGTAAATATTTTTTTTACAAACACACAAATTCTCATCTATAGATGCACAAGCATAAAAATTTCAGATATTTTGGTTTACAAGGTTACAAATCAGTTCACAACTGCGCAAAATATCAGTGACCACAATTTGAGCCCATTGTTTAAGACCTGGAGAGGTTTGAAAACCTTTTGTCCTCCACAGAAACAGGTATCACTGTAGTCAGCTCCTAGTTTCATAAATTCTGCATTCAGCTCTCCAGTCTCCGGATGTTTATTTTACATTTTCACTCGTTTCTTCAATTTTTCCCAACAGGCTTACCTTTAAATCCAACTCCCCGTCTCTGTTTACCTGGCCTGTACCTCTACAGTTGCTGCCCCCCTTTCTTCTTTTACACAATGGTATGATCCCAGTCTGTCTGTGCATGTAATTAATCACATGGTGTGCCCATCAAAATAAAGTCTCACCTCTACCTGCATTGATTCTAAGCAGAGCTGAAGATTCGGCCCCTACATACCAACAGGTTATTAATAACTGACATATGAAATAATCTTGCGGGCTGGATGTGGCCCAGAGGCCACATGTTTGACACCACTGCTCTAGATCAGAGCAGCTACCTGATTGCTACTTCTACAGAGGTCGATTATCTTGTTAATAATTTTACCTCCTCACTACGTACGACTCTGGATACTGTAGCTCCTGTGAAAAATAGAGCCTCAAACCAGAAGTACTTAACTCCGTGGTATAATTCTCAAACATGTACCTTAAAGCAGAAAACTCGTAAGCTGGAGAGGAAATGGCGTGTCACAAATTTAGAAGATCATCATTTAGCCTGGAGAAATAGTTTGTTTCTTTATAAGAAAGCCCTCCGCAAAGCCAGAACATCTTACTATTCATCACTGACTGAAGAAAATAAGAACATCTGTAGGTTTCTATTGAGCACCTGTAGCCACAGGGCTGCAGAAGGTCTGCACTGCTGGGGGATTCCCATGATGCACTGTTTCTTTTTTTACTCAACTTTTTAATGTCTGGCTCAATTCCACAGCGTGTCTTTTGTTCTGTCTTCCTCCTCTCACCCCAAAAAGTCGCAGCAGATGGCTGCCCCTCCCTGAGACTGGTTCTGCTGGAGGTTTCTTCCTGTTTAAAGGGAGTTTTTTTCTTCCCCAAAAAGCGCTTGCTCATAGTAGGTCATATGACTGTTGGGGTTTTCTCTGTTCTTCTTATTGATTGCAGGGTCTTTACCTTACAATAGAAAGTGCTTTGTGATTCGGTGCTATATGTATATATAGAAATTTGACATTGGTGAGCTGAGGGGTTAGTACTGACCTTGAAGCATGATCTGTTGCACATACCAACTCCCACAGTCCCAAGGCATGCAGTTCATGGGCTTAGGTTAATTGGTCATTGTAAGGCTATGTCCATACTAGCCCGGATAGATTTGAAAACGGCGTTTTCGTCTGAAAATGCTCCGCGTCCACACTAGCGTTTTCAGTCATTTTCACAGAGTTGTGCGTCCACATTGAAATGGACGAAAACGCTTACGTTCCAGTACTGCGCATGCGTGAAACACAAGAAGATTCGACCTGCCCTATTTCTGTCTGCCGTTTATTTACATTCTGGCTCTCTGAAACGTCGCGGCAAAATGTTGAGGAAAAGCACAGAGTTTTTAAAATGGACTAACAATGAGGTGGAGTTGTTGCTGCGAGTAACACAAAAGTACAAAGTTGCAAAAGTGAGTGAGAATTAAAGAAAACGCTGTCTCAGTGTGGACGGGAAGCCAGAACGGAGAGAAAACGATGCGTTTTCAAACGAAAACGTTTCAGTGTGGACGTAGCCTAAATTGGCCATAGGTGTGAAAGAGTGTGAATGGTTGTCTGTCTCTCTGTGTTAGCCCTGTGACAGGCAGGCAACCTGTGTGTACCAGTGTGTACCCTGACAAGGATAAGTGGAAGAGGATGGATGGATGGTTAGCCTTTCCTTTAACTGGTTGTGGATTCCCTAAGCAAACATCATCCACCAGGTCAAATCCTAGATCTAACTTCTGTGCAAAAGATGTGTTGCTAGAGTTGGTCTTTATAGATTCCAGGATTGTCCCTGTCAAGGAAAAGTGGAATATGAGTGTTCTCATCTATAGCTGGGATTTCAGCATCACTTCTCCTGTGATGGTAGAATGTAGTCTCAGGTGTTAGGATTTCTTCACAATTGTTTGTAATATCATTGCTTCCAATCAGTGTTGGCAGTGTGAAGCCGATGCCTCCATCAAGGGGGAGATCACGACAGGTGATGATGAGCCATTTTCTTTTTCTCCTTCCCTCTGCCACAGTGTCTAAGGACTTGGCTGTCCATGGTGGTGGACCAGGATGTAATGCTGAAATGGGACTGTCGCTTTTGCACTGCACTGCATTTTAATGCAGCTTTGCAGATGTGGACAAGATGTGCAGATAATGAGCAGCACATTTGGGAACATGAGATATTTAGGCACTTATATTTATGCTCCTGTCTAAACGGTGATGGACAAAAGGCTAACATCTAAAACCCACAGGTAACGTCATAGTGCCTACATCCATCTCTCATTTAGAGTTAATGGAGCAAACAAAGCTAGTTCATGGACACAGTAATTCAAGAAAAATAATAAGGTTAATTTTTACTATAATAAAAAGCTGAAATGTCAGTCAGTCATATTTTCCTGTTCAAATGGGAAGCAAAGATTCGATAGGAGATGGATTATTACAAAAAAAATGTTTATGTGAACAAAGTAACAGTAACTAAATAACTACATAATAATAATAGTTAGTAATAGTCACTTTAAAGAGATGTGTATTCACAGATTTGTTCATACACAGTATTTGTGAATCCAACCAAAAAATAAATGAATGAACCGAAGTAAAAAAAATCGACTTCTGAATTCGTTGATTTGCTTCTTGAGCTTCTTGTTTATTTACTGATGTGAATCAAAATGAACATGAATATCATTTATGGACCAAACACAAAACAACTTTAAAATTAATCTGGACAAAGATGTCCCTCTTTCTGGTTGAGCTCTCCAGCTGCCTGCGTATGCGCTCACCGGACCAGACTGGGATCAGGGCTCGCACCTCTTGGTCGCTCCAGTTTAAACCTGTGTCCTACACAGCTGTGAAGTTAAAACCTTCAGAGTGATGTTGTCATTTTATAGGGAATGGGATTAGTGAGCACCGCTTTTCTACCCGAGGCTCTCACCAAACTGCACTATGGTAACCTCGGCATTTGCCACACACGATATTCGACTACTGGGATCTCAGAGCAGCAGAACTGCCAGCCCTTTGTGGTGGATATACTGCATGGCAAGATAGCTGTAGCAAACAATGGAGAGCTGGTTAATGCCCATGCCGTGTGGAAAAAGGTGAGGAGGGGCCTGTGCTTGTCCAGGCTGAATGTTGCACACATGTGACATAAAAATAATGAACTAAACACACACAGAGATTTACTTTCTGCTGAAATATTTATTTGCTATATCCACTTTTAACAAAAGTCATGGGCTGCATACAAACACGTCCACATACCAAAGCTGCATCCATCATCCAGTTAAAGAATTCATTGGACTATTAAGTGCTTTGTGAATTGGTATCTGCAGTTAATTAATAAGATACAAAATGAATAACTTTTTAAATGTGTATCTCTTAAGAACATTGCAGGCTGAAAATCTAATTCACTGGCTGGGCCCATGTCCACATGTTAGGTTTGACAGCGTTTTAGTAGGTAAAGGTGAATGCTTGGACATGAATTGAGCTGCGGTTTGGGGAAGGCCTTGAAGGGGACTGGCAGATCCCCAAAGAAGGCATCGCCTAGAAGCAGTAATAGCTGTGCATTACGAAGGTCAACGACCTCAGCAGTAATAATTCGATTTTTGGTTCAACTTATTTATGCAGCATCAAACCACAGTGACAGATGCCTCAAGACCTTCCAATGATGTCTAGAGGGGAACCCAACAATCATATAACCACCTATGAGCAAGCACTTTGGCGACAGTGGGAAGGAAAAACTCCCTTTTAACAGGAAGAAACCTCCGTCTGAACCAGGCTCAGGGAGGGGCGGCCATCTGCCGCAACCGGTTGGGGTGAGAGAATGAGAACAGGACCAAGGCAAGCGCAGGGAGAGTGAACGCCGAGTGACATCGCCACCCAAAAGAAAGGAAAATAACTGGTTGCCAGTGTTGGGTAAGTTACTTTAAATTAGTAACTTAGTTACATTACTAGTTACTTCTATCAAAAGTAACTCAGTTAACCTGAAAATGTAACTGTTATAACTACTTTACTGCAGTATGTAACATATGACTGTGCCTGAGGTACTTATTCAAGTGCTAATGTCGGCTGATCTAACTTGTGGTAATTAAACATTAGCTTTTGTTTTCTCATTCTGAAAGGATACTTTTTCACACTGACAGGTGACTGGTCAGTGTCCTCTTGGTCACTGCACTCCATCTCAAGCTGGTGCGTCTGCTCTGTGTCTTTATTGTTCACTTGTGCCTCTGTATCCTCGTCATACAGGTTGTGTTGGTGTTCTATATTGTCCACGCCCAGATTCTCTTCTTTGCAGTCCTCCTGGTGTTCCATGTCATTGTCATCACAGAGATCCTCCCTCCTGACAGCTCCACTCTCTGCATTGAACTCTGATGCCTCTGTCCACCTGGGCTGTCTACCACGTTCCCCTTGTTCTGCCGGCAGTCCTCTGATTGCTCTCCATTCATCCTCATCCTCTGAACTGTGCTCTTGCTCATGTCGCTCATGTCTGTCCTTGTTGTTTTTCTGTTTTTGCTTTCTCAACTCGGCATTTGAGTTGACTTTTTTGACTGGCAAGAAGTCACACGGCAGCAGAAGGTTCCTGTGGATGACTCTGACACGTCCCTTGCCATTTTCTGGCTTAATCTCATATACTGGGCTATCCTTATGTTTCCTTTGTGTCACCTGAAACACCTGGTCCTCCCAGAAGGATCTCAGTTTCCCTGGTCCTCCCTTTTCACCAAAATTCCGGACCAGTACTCTGCACCCTGGATACAGCTCTGCACCGTGTACTTTTCTGTCATAGAGCACTTTCCCTCATCGACTCTCCTTAAAGGCTGTCGCTGAGGCCAGTTTGTAAGCGTCCTTCATGCCAATCTTCCACTTCTCGGCATAGTCTTGATGAGAAGTGCTTTGGTCATTAGCTGTGAGACCAAAAATCATAACAATGAGGAGTCTGGGGTTCCTCCCAAACAAGAGGAAATAAGGGGAATATCCAGTGGCCTCGCTGTGTGTACAGTTATACGCATGGATCACCTTTGCCAGGGATGCCTTCCAGTCTGCTTTTGCTCCCTCTGGGAGGTTGCGAAGCATGGCCAGCAGTGTCCTATTGAACCTTTCTACCTGGCCATTTCCCTGGGGGTGGTATGGTGTGGTTCTGGATCCCTTGACTCCACTGTATTCTTCCAGCTTGGCGAAGAGTTTGTTTTCGAACTCTCTTCCCTGGTCATGATGGAGCTGTGTGGGAAAACCAAACTTCAAGACGAAGTCTCCAAATATTTTTTCTGCCGCTGTTTTGGCACTTTTATCTCTGCAGGGATAAGCCTGAGCAAATCGTGTAAAGCGGTCCATGGCCACGAGGATATACTCATACCCTCCCTTACATTTCTCCAAATGCCAAAAATCAATGGAGACCAGCTTGAATGGGTATGTTGTAGTGATATTCATCAGTGGGGCTCTGGTTGGCTTGTTGGGACGCTTGTTTTTTAGACAGCTACACACCTGTGTTATGTAGTGCTCCACGTCCATCTGCATGTGAGGCCAGTAAAAGCGATCCCGAATGAGGGCCAAAACTCTCTCCACCCCCAAGTGGCCCATGTCTTCATGTAGTTCTTTATAAACGAGCGAATGGAACTTCTTAGGCAGGAGTAGCTGTGTTCGGCTGGGTGTTTTCCTGTACAGTAAACCATCCTCATCAAGGTGCTTTCTGTTTTTCCCTTGCCAGGGCAGCGATCTCCTTGTTGCATGCCTGTTTTCTGCCTTTTGGCCACCGATTAGAGACGACATACTTCAGAACTTCTCCGATTACAGGATCCTCTTTTTGTGCATCTCTTGGGTTTGTCTTAGGGATTTCCAGACCTGACATCCCTACCTCCTCAATTTGCTCTGCTACCACAGTTGAGATGTTTAACGGGCAGAGCCAGGGTTCACTTCCCTGCAGCTGAACAGCCAGAGCCTGAGTCACGCTGTTTAGGACCTCAGGTGTCACTGCCTCTGTACAAGTTTGTATGTAGTGTTCCATATCCAAGGGCATTCGTGAGAGACCATCTGCATCTCTGCTAGCTCTGCCAGGTCGATACTTGATGGAGAACTGGAAGTCAGCGAGTTCAGCTACCCATCTGTGTGTGGTTGCATTTAGTTTTGCCGTTGTCAGCACATATGTGAGGGGGTTATTGTCAGTGTAGACAATGAAGGGTGGTGAATAGTAGAGATAATCTCTAAACCTCTCACATATGGCCCACTTCAGGGCAAGAAATTCCAGCTTCCCTCGAGGTGGTAGTTCTTCTCTGGGGCAGTAAGGATCCTAGACCCATATGCAATAACCACTAGCTTCCCATTTTGTCTTTGGTAGAGCACAGCTCCAAGTCCCTCCTGTGATCACAGTGTAAGATGAATGGTTGCTCGAAGTCGGGATAACCTAAAACTGGGGGCTGAATGAGGAAGTTGACGAGCTGACAGACCACCTGATGATGCTCAGCTGACCATGCCACTGGGTGAGAGGATGGTAGCTGACTCCCTTGATTCTTTTTCTTTTTGTTGTGTTTTGACTTCCTGTCTCTCGCTTCCCCTGGCTTTTCTGAGGAGAGGTCATAGAGTGGCTTTGCAATGCATGAAAAATTAGGAATATAGTTGCATTATATAAACACTCCAGTGCAGATATATATAGACAGAGTATACGGGTATATATGATTACATAGTGTATGTGTGAGTACACAGATATATGTCATAAAAAAATCCACAACAGGACCTCCCTCTTCCCTCTTCAGTGTAAGGTTAAAAACTTTCCCATTTTAGTCCCATGTGTGGGACTAATAAAGGTTTATCTTATCTTATCTGCTTCCACCGATGCACAGTCAGCATCATGGAGCACTGCATGGGAGCACGTGTTGGGTGGATGAACCTCCACCCTGTCTGAACTGAGTTTGTACACACACTGCCTCCTGTTGAACTCATATCATTCTTTAACCTTTAAAGTCTGACAGTTTCTAAAAGAGAGTAAATCTGCTGAAGTGAAAATCAGCCTCAAACCATCTGCAGGTTTATAACTAAAACTGTTTTACACACAGAAGTGAAGCCCAAGAGTCACCATCAGTTTACCTACAACATTTATTTAAACAAGACGACATCAGACTGTCTATGAGATTCAAATCACTTTTTTTTAACCTGCTATTAATAACAAAAAAAAACAACAAAAAAAACTCCACATCACAAAAAACACTGAAAGAAAAACCTCAGGGGGTTTACATGTGAAACGTACTTAATCTCTAAGGGGCTCAAGAGGCAACCATCCATGACTTCAAGCTTTTTATGCAAATACCAACATGTGTGGTATCCAAAGAAACCTTAGAATCTAAACTAAATGCTCATGTAAACCATTTCTACAACAACCAAAACACAGCAAAAACAAGCGATGATTACAACAGAAGTTACGTAACTGCGCAAAGGTCTCCTAAGAAGCCATACAAATGTAGAAGTTTACAATATCTCCAAAATTAATGTTTTTTGTTCTTCCTACAACAGAAGTTACATTCATCATGTTGAAGCGTCAGAGTGTCAGGATCAAACTGAGAGAAATATCTGAGTCTAGGTTGGATCAACTCAAACTAACTCTCTGGATCAATAATCAGGTCGATGAAGCTGTTGGCTCATTTTCTCTGACTCGCTGTTTGGAGCTCGACATGTCAGAGTGACGTCCTGTCCAGACTCAGCTGTGAGGATTTTTGGTTCTGAAAGAGAAAACAACACAGAGCAGAGAGGTTAAAGGTCAAAGTACAATTATGATCAGAATGATTGACTTTAAATATTTTGTTTATTTCCTTTGACATTTGAGTTTTTAGTCATGTTGGATTTAATGAACAGGTGACCCACTGAGGGGGAATTTTAGCCTCATGCTAAACATGCAAAGTGTCAGAAACTAAAAGCCAGAGTGATGAGTTAGTGAGCTGTGTCGGGCAAACAGTCAGAGTCGTCTCTCTCACCAACCTGGTTAAATCACCATGGTAACGTATGCTGAACACATGCAAATATGGAGCTGAACATTATTTATGTTTGTTCTGTAACAAAAGTTCAATAAAAGTTTCAGAGTATCAGGATCAGACAGAAATCTCTGAGTGTGCAGCTCCATAAATCTGTAGCTTCATAACAATCATAACACTGTGACTGTAAAACACTCTCAGCTGTATTTAATGAAAAGATGATGAAACCTGCTGAGTGTAAAATAAGCAGCATCAGTTACAGAGAGGGTTGTTACACACACTTTGTTTTTCTTCCTGCTGCATTCAACACACACAAAGTTCATAGAAACATGAAAGAGCTCAGTTTGACTGAGACAACATTTCTACATCAAACTGAGTCACAGCTCATTCATTTGTAACTGATCAATGATCCTGAACACAATCAGGCAGATTATTGATCGTCTATAATCCACAGACCTTCATCTACACTCAGATCATCACACAGCGTTTGTGTTGTCACTTCATTCAGTGTGTGTAACAGCTGATCTCAGGTCTGTGTTGTTCATCTCTCACAGAACAAGTTCTTACAAACAGCTGAAGCTCCAACACAAAAACACTCACTGACTCTGAGATCAGAGCTCAGAAATTCATGTGTGTTTGTAACACAGTTTGACTTTGTGTCAGTAAATCTCATGAACAGCCTGAAGATGAAGAAACTGTAGTTCAGAGTCACTGACAGACAGCACAGACACACACTGTTGGTCTGAGTCTGAACATGATGATCATCAGAGAAATAACATCAGACTCTGAACATCCAGCTTTCTACAGCCGTCTGCTGGATGTTCACCATCATTTATTTATCTTTGTGTTTGTTCATCTGACTCACAATCAGGCTGAAGATGCTCTGCTTCATGTGGATCAGCAGGATTCAGTTTCCATCTTCTGTAGATCAGGAAACCAACAACAGCAACAACATGAAGAAGAAGTGCTGCAGAAACTAACAGACCAACAGGTCCTCCTGTCTGACCTGCAGGTGAGAAACAGGTGTGAGGTGTCAGCTGTCAGGTAGGTGATGAGTGAAGAACAGAACAGAATCCATTTCCTCTTCAAACTGCTGTCAGACATTATTTACTGCACTCTGATCACATCACTCAGACCAGCTGCTTTCTACAAAGTCTCATCAACAACATCTTTAGAAACAAACATCAACAACCAGGAAGCAGCTTCACCTCTGATCACACACACACTCAACTCTACTCACTCACCTGGAGGAACAACATGAAGGTTGGTGCTGTTGATGGGATTCAATCTGGGTCTCTCTTGGTTTGGTTCCTTTTGGGCAACACGACACTCGTATGTTCCAGTGTCATTTATCGTCACATCCTTCAGAATCAAAGACACGTCTCCATCCTTCATCTGTCTGTCCTGCAGATCCACCCGGTTCTTAAAAGATGGATGCTGGTCATCTGTAACAAAGTGACCGTCACGGTTCAATAGCACATATTCATCTCCCAGGTCAGCTCTGCTCCACTTTACAACTATGATGTTGTTGTTTGGAGCTCGACATGTCAGAGTGACGTCCTGTCCAGACTCAGCTGTGATAGTTTTCTGGTCTGAAAGAGGAAACAACACAGAGCAGAGAGGTTAAAGGTTAAAGTGCAACTGTTCACTTCAACAGCAGCCAATCAGAGAGAGGATCAGAGAGCGCTGAATTGAACAAATGGAAGAATATTAGACATTATATAGGAGAGACTAAAGGAGATATTAAACTGCATAAACCTGCATTATTAACATTATGTATGGAAGGTGTGATAGAAAAAGGAACTTCTTTGTCTAATTTTAGGGGTTTAAGATTGACCATTTACTGTAACTGATGCATATTATGTTCATTTGTGACGCAGAAGGGGCGTAACCCTGATGAATGAAACCATTCTGAATTGAGCTGTTCGGGGAAGATCGATGCTGGTGTTGGAGTATACATCTTCCCACGCGTGTACTCAATAAATCATTGTTTGACTGAACTCTTCTGGGCCTCTGTTGGTTTGTTTCTATGCTCAACATTTTCGAACTCAGAACACATTCTTTTACAAAAGCAGTTTTTTTCTACATCATAGATTTATATCTATCATTCATACACATTCATACTATGTCAGATGTATCGGAGAGAGATTTGACTTTAATTCCTCTTAGAACTGAAGAAGCTTCTCAGATGAAACCTCTTCAAGAAACTTAAAGGAGTCCAGACACTTTTCTTTCCAGCTCCTTAGATTAACATGATCTGGATGACTGACGTCTTCACTGACACATCTTCCAATTTGTAGACCTGCTCTACCACCTGAGGTACAGCCACCCCGATCTTGATGTCTGTAAAGCCCCCTTTTCCATTAGTACCTACCTGGATCGACTCACCATAGTTTTCAGGGTTTCCTTTAGGTCATAGTACCTGGTACCAGGTTCTAAGATAGAACCCTAGCAGAGCAGGTTCTAAGCGACCTGACAAGGTATTAAACTGTGACGTCATGAGACTGAGTGACAGTGATTGGCTGGTCTGTGGCATCGCTTCATGAGTCATGAGAGTGTCTCGTTCATAAAAATCAAAACCGCCATATTTGAAACCCAGCAGTGAGTCTGACGAAAAGCCATCAGATATGTTGCTATGGCAACCACTACACATATTAGGAGGTACTAAATTGTAACGATAAACCAGTCAACGTGAGCAGGTACTTATAGAAAGGCGACTTAAGTATTTATGTTTTCAGCATTAAATCACAATCAGATTCAGAATACTTTATTGATCCCTTGGGGAAATTAAACACACTGACAGTGATGTTTGATCAGTCTGACCAGTCACAGCAGGTTATACATCGTTGGTTATTGATTTCACTGTTTAAAGATTCATACAGGTTGGCAGAAAGTCCAGTATAAATAAAAATGAATATAGTGATTGATGGGCAGCACAGTGGTTATGCACTGTTGCGTCACAGCAAGAAGGTCCTGAGTTCAAGACCTTGCTGTGGAGTTTGTTCTCCTGGTGTTTGCGTGGTTTCTCTCCGGGTACTCCGGCTTCCTCCCACAGTCCAAAAACATGCAGTTAGTGGCGTCAGGTTATCTGACGATTCTAAGTTGTCCATAGGTTGTCTGTCTGTGTTATACCTGCGATAGACTGGCGACCTGTTCAGGGTGTACGCTGCCTCTCGCCCTATGACAGGTGGGATAGGCTCCCAGAAATTCCATATAAATGATTTTAACCTTAAAACATTCAGCTGGTGCTAAATGACGTTAGCACCAGCTGACAAACCAAATCATACGAAAATAATTCTTAGTGAAATATCATTAACATGTCACCCAGGCTCATTCTCTTCATTCCTCTTTATCTCACAGATAAACAGTTTAGTTTCTAACAGTTAAATCTCACCTGCAGAAACGAACAGGACAAACATCAGCGTGGAGCAGAGTGACGCAGTTACAGCAGACATGTCCGTGTTCTCTGTTTCTGCTGATCTGACTCTTAGTTTGTTCTAAATGTCTGAGTCTGTTGATATTTTCACTCAATAACTGAACCTGAGTTTAAACCTGAACACATCAGATTACATTTAAGGTTTAAATAAAGATCAAAATTTGCTTATCTGCCACTCGATGATCTCAAAATGTCCGACTCCTTAGGAAGTTGAGCCATGTGACATGTTACGTAGTGACGTGTCACAACGTCCAATGTAACCTCCTACAGTTACATTGGAGTAACGTAGTGACACGTTACATAGTGACACGTTATGTTGGACTGTAGGAGGATCGTACAGTGGGCCATAATAAAACAGGTCAAAAATTTCTTTGCAAAATATATGAAATCTAAAGCAGGTCTGAGTGTTTAACAGGTTCAGTTCTTGAATGATCTCCACAGAACAACACAAATATAACCCATCTCACCATCAACCATCAGCTACATATTAAAGACCATCATCAGCCAAAGGACTTCAAAATGACGCCACTGTATAAAAATGTGTATTGTTCTATAGAGGAGGCAGCATTTAGCTGTAGCCTCCATAAAACCACAGCTGCTCCTGAGAACTTTGTCCACGTTTGTGAGGAACAAAGAAGCAGGAGAACGAACAAGTTTCAAAAGAGTACAGGAGAGTAACTGAGTACATTTCCTCTTTGGGATGGAGGTGATTTTCTTCTTGATATTGTGTCAGATAAAGTCTGACAGCTTTTGTTTCTTCAGATGATAAAATCCCCACACTGAATTAATTTCATAAGATGTGTTTTCACAGATGAAACCAGCAGTAACAATAAATTAAATGCTTCACACTAACTCCACATGACCTTCATCTGTAACCAGTAAAGTGAAGCTTTAATCCTGGTTCAGCTTGATGAACATTAACAATCTATTAATGTTAATGTTATTAATAATGCTAATCCACTGAAGCTCACAGACTTCAGTCAATCTGTCAGATTATCTGCAGTCTTTGTAATAAGAAAGTGCAGCCAAAATAATCTGGTCATTATCAGGTTCTAATATGATCAAAATACAGTCTTTCATGAAAAACAGAACATGGCTTATTACACTGTGACATTATTAATTTATTGTAAGTCCACCCTTACAGCTTCCACAGGAATTCAGATGGTAAAAAGCAGCCTGGTGCTGCTAATCAATAGGTTTCATTTGTTGATCATCAGTAAGTGTGAGCATGGCTGTAAAAGTTTTTTTAAGGAGTTTTTACAGTTTGCTGTTTTAACCCTTGTATGGTGTTCGGGTCTGTGAGACCCATGCCATTTAGAGGCCATTGCCCCTTTAGGCAGTATATACCATCAAAACCTGCAAAATATGGTATAAAGATACTTGATTATAGATGATTTTTTTTATAACATTTTATTGAAAAAAAATGAGAAGCACATTAACTCATAAATGTGATCGAACAAAGGTAAAGGGAAAAAATTAACCATGTTTGCTGTTCACATGGCTCATAATTGGGATGAAGTAAACATCTGTTGAGTAATTGATGAACACTGGCTGAGTAACAAAAATACGAACACCATACAAGGGTTAAGATATTCAGCTGTGTGTTAACACAATGACAAGAAGGAAAGACACCAACAACGATGTTAGAGACACAACTGTTGCTGCCCATCAGTCTGAAGTTATAAATTCAGCTTCAATCATGGTTAAGATGCATTAATATTAATGTTAATCCACTGAAGATTACAGACTTTAGTCAACCTGTCAGATTACCTAAAAGACTGAAAGACGTCATTTTAAACACTTACTGTTGTTCTGAAGGATCTGACACCCTCAAACTCTCTTCTGATCATCAGGATGGAAAATTATCCACTGAGAGATTAAAGAAAAAAAATCAATCAATCAATCAAAAAGGACTAAAAACCATCATGTTTGAACTGTGTTCCAGTCGTCCTGAGAGGCTGAGCTGAGTGTGTCTGACTTTATGGGTGTGATCACTCTGACTCTAGGATTCTTCTTCCCATCTTGTCTACATCTGATCTCACTGTCGTTTGTGCCTGTGGACGGCAGCAAAGATGAATGTTCAAAGATGAATGGATGTATGTTAGTGTTTTGATAACAGCATGCAGTGCGTTGTGTAACATTTGTGGACACACTGATCGATGGACTGAGATTTTCACTTGTGCTTTGGATGTTTTAATTTCCATTTATTTGATGGCAGGAATCATATTCACAAAAAAAAACTGTTGTTCTAAAAGTTGATAAAACATATCAAATATTCTTCACAGTTTAAATAACATCTTAAATGTTTTAATAGACTCAAACTTAAACTACACACTGGTCTGTTTTTATATCAGCGAAGCTTTTTGTTTAGTCTAACTTCAGCTGAACTGAAACTGCTGAACAAAGCAGAAACAATCAGAAGAATCTGATATCAGAGATGCCGTACTGAGATACCAGTGAATTGTTACCATGGAAACACATGGTTCAGCCTTAACGTGTCATTCTGTTGTAAAGTCACTAAAGTGTAAAAACTTTATTTTCACAAACTAAACATGTGAAGAGCTCATAAACAATGTTTGATCAGAAACTACGAAGCTAAATGAGTTTCTTTCAAATAACCTCAGATGTAAAAACTGCAGCTTTGATTTCTTCAGTGTTGATTGTTGTTCAGGTGAGTCGGCAGCAAAGACAGAATATGTCAACAAGATTTAGATTTAGATCTAGATCAGGAGCTGAGGCCTGCTTCCTCCTCCTGCTGCTGATGGACAACACGTCCTGATAAGATGATTGTTATCAGGACGTGTTGTCACGATGTGGGATGGACTCCGTTTATTGCTGTACAACACCAGGTGCGAAGTGAGAGGGCGGGGGCAATCCAGGGCACAGGGGAATCCAGAAAAGTAGCTCTTCACACACGAGGGACTTCACAAAAACACAGCACACCAGCAAGCCTGCACACAGAGGGTTCCCAAGGAAACGGAATTCCTGTTCACAGAAAACAAGTGATCAATCCAAAGAGTCAGCGATGCGAAACGGCAACAAGAAACTAGTACTCCGGAGCTTACTACCGAGGTTACTCAATAGTCCAGCGACGAGATGTTTCCAGCCACTGCCTTAAGTAGTGGATGAGTTTAGGCGATGAGCCACAGGTGTGTGATTAACCTAAGGTGCGAGGGCCAGGGGCGGGAGCGCCCAATGAGCTCCGCCCCGGCGAGACACGGCAAGCGTGAGAGAGGTAGATGTAAACAAGAAACATATGTAGCCAACCTGAGTCAGCCGGGCAGACATGGGGACCATGACATGTGTAAACTCGGGCCTTCAGCACTCACAGCACAACAATGTTTGGTTGTTTTCTTCCAGGTGCAATAGTTGGTGACCTGTTGTGTTTCCCTCTTCGTGCTCTGTCCTTTTAGTCTTATATTTTCTCCTCTTTGTTCCTGCCTCTCAGCTCTGGCATTGCTTTCTTACACATTCATGAATAAAGAAAGAAAGAAACACATGAACAGAGGCGTCTATGTAGCCAGTTACAGTTTGTGTTAGAAAAGCAAGTTCAGATCATAGTTCTGACTGCAGGAGCTGTCAGACAGGACAGGCTGAAACAAAGAAGCTGAGCAGAGAAAAGGCAGCAATGAGTGAACACAAGCAAAGAAACAGACGCTGATCATCAGGAATCATCCTGGAAAACTAAACAGGGAGAAGCAGAAAGTGTTTAAGGTCATAAACACATATATATATTAGGGGTGCAACGACACAAAATTCACGGTTCGATATTTTTTTTTCGATACAAAAAAATGGTCATGGTAAATGGCCTGTATTTATATAGCGCCTTTCTGGTCCCTAAGGACCCCAAAGCGCTTTACATATCCAGTCATCCACCCATTCACACACACATTCACACACTGGTGATGGCAAGCTACGTTGTAGCCACAGCCACCCTGGGGCGCACTGACAGAGGCGAAAAATGCTCATGCCTTTTTTAATTTGTAATTTATTAAGATTATAAATATTTCTTTTAACTCTAAAATACAGTTTTTAAATTAAATGTTGCTGAAACAACAAAAATAATAAAAGAATAAAAGAGTTTGGAAACGAGTTTATTACAAAGAAATGTCCTTTTCCAAAATAAAAGCTATGCTATACCCTTCTTCTGGGGTAAATTCTCAGGAGCATATTGAACATGACTGTATTTTCTATTCTTGGCAAAATATAAAACAAACACACCCAATCCCTGACATGAAATTTTTTTAGAACCATGTTCTATCGCGTACAGAAAACACATGAAAACTTAAATCTGGTAAAGCTATACTTCACATATTTTCTGTTGTGCAGACTTGGCACCATGTAAAGAATAAAAAATAAATAAAATAAATACAAATAAAAGCTATTCTATACCCTTCTTCTGGGGTATATTCTCAGTAGCATATATAACAAATCCCATAAAATGAACCACTCTTTAATGGACCTCCCCTAACACTCATCTTCTGGAGCGATAGCACTTAGCTGCATATACAGCATAAATAATTTAAATAAAAGGTCCTGTTAAATACAAACCAAAACATAGTTTACTCAATTTCCATGTTCTTCTTCAGAAAAATTAGGATGTCCACATGTTCTGCTGACAGTACAGATCTGCTTGCTGTGACAATGTCACCTGCTGTGGAAAACACCCTCTCACTTGGGACAGAGGTTCCAGGTACAACCAAGTAACACTGTGCCAACTTGGAAAGATGAGGGTACAAGCTGTGATGTTCCTTCCACCATCTCAGTGGGTTACCATCTGTGGGAATGCAGTCTGCTAACCTGTTGTTAATTGTATTTGTTTAACTAATATTTATAAATCAAGCAGTAGCAAAATAAAATTTCAAAAATAAAAAAAGAATACCTACTTGTTCAATGCTCAGGACAAGTTCTCTGCTGAGTGCTCCATAGACTCTCAGCTGAGTGACATCATCCAAGTGTCGCAGGGACTTGAATCGAGGATCTAAAGCTGTGCACTTGTGTAGGTAATTCTGAAGGGCAGGATCAGCGTATCTCTGCTCCAGGTCCTCCCTGATGTTTTCTTTTACATCTCTCACTGCTGGGCTGTCATCATCAGACTGCGCCATAGAGTTCAGGATGTTTATTTTAAGTGGCAGGATCATGGATGCTGTTGGAGACGACGCTTCACACATCATGACTGTCACAGTTTTTAGGGTTTTCATGACTGTAACAAGATTTTCAGCCAGTGCATGTTCTTCCTGAGTTAGATTCTGAATGTTCTTCATACTCTTGTTCACAGTATTGTCGGCCATAGCAGCATACACTGCAGCTTGCTGTTCAAGGTATCTTTGCATCATATCATGAGAGGAGTTCCACCTAGTGGGAACATCTTGAATCATTTTTTTTTCACTAAGCTGCAGCAGTTGCTGTTTTTTTTCTTAAACACGTTGCATCCTGTTGTGCTTCTGTGAAAGAAGGAGACAATTCTCTCATCTTTGCCAGGAGATGGGAAACCTTCTGCACTGCCATTCCTTTCTGAGCAGCTATATTAATAGTATGTGCAAAATATCCGATTTGTGGCCCCAGTCCAGCAGCTGTGATGGCATTAACCATGTTCTTAGCATTGTCAGTAGTTACCAGTATTGTCACATTTTGTCCCACTAACTTCCAATCTTCCACAGCTTCAGAGAGACCTTTGGCTAAGTACACACACACAAAAACAAAACAGCAAAACTGTGTCGACACAGTATCGAGACAGTTTGGGGAATGTGCTGAAACGCTTCACGAGGCCTCATCTACCCATCACTATTAAAAACCAAAACAAACAGTTTAGGAGCACTGCTTTTTCATTACTGCAGTAAGAAAAGTGGCCTAAGTGCACAATGATGCTGGCCTGAGACAAGAATTCCCAAAATGCTGTTTGAGTAAGTAAATCAAATCAGACTTTGAAAAAAAAAATTTCACATATTCAAACACATGTACATACTTTTAATATACTTATTTCAAAACATGTATAAAATTATATTAGTCTTAGCAGATGCTGGATCAGTGTGCCATTCGTCTTTTTTACCAGGTCAAAGGTCAAACCCTCTTTTACTCCTCATTTCACTGAACAGTCGGGTGTCTTGTTAAGTCAAATGTGTTTTGTTGTTTCCGGGCAACATTATGTCACAGATATGGCGTTATTTTAGTGCCACTATTCTGAGCGCACCTAAAAACAAATTTGCAAGTGCAAATGTTGGTGTTGAGGAAAAAATTATTTTAAGCGAGCAAAAGTTTAATGCGAGTGCACAAAATTCATTTCTGCGTGCAAGAAACATTTCAGTGTTTGCGATTATCTATACACACACACACACACACACAATAACAGCCCCTCTCGCTCAGTTGTTGGCCTTTGTCCTGCTCAGATCTCTGCTCTGTGTGCTCACAGACATCTGCAGACCTGCTCTCAGTGTGTTGTTTGTGCTCACAACATCTCTGCTTCGTGCGCGCTCAACTCTCTGTACACCGTTATAACTGTGCCACAAAACCAACCAATCACAGACTTGGATGCAAAAATTCTGATTGGCTGTTTTGGTCTCCAATCAGTTCGCTAGCTACTGTAGGCTAACCCAGGCAAATATCCCAGAATGCATTTAATCGAAAACTTGAACAAGGCAGTTTTGGTGTTGCGGCTCCTCCACCCTACGGCCGCGGCAGGCTAAACATGAGGACACAGATGACGCACAACAATAAACGCATACAATACGCTTCTGTAACATTTGCTCCTTTTATTCCACATGCAGCACATCGGATTAACTATTAAACAAATGCACAAACAAATAACTGCAACTCACAAATAACTGCGCTAATTACAATGCCAAATTACAATTTGGCCTATGGCATCAATTAGTGCACAAATATACCTAAACCATCAAGTTACAGTCTAAATACATAAAAATAACTCAAGCTGTGAGTCCATTTAAACCAACCCACTTAGTCAAAAAAAGGAGCAACTCATATGGCTCCTACATTCGGAGTGGCGCAGATTTAAAACATTACTCTTTCTGAATCGCAAAATAAACTTTTAAGATATTTTCAGGCGAGAATGTAGCTGTGTAAGCTTCAAATATCTACTCGATTTATCAAGACATCACATATTTGCAAAAGTGCTCCAACGTTTTCTGAGATGCCTGTTCTACTTCGGGTAGGAGTTGCATACTTGTTGCTGCTGCCGATTTTTAATTTCTGGCGTTTTGCACTTCCCAGCCACCGTAAATTGTGGGCCTCAGTGGGCAGTGGGTAGCCTTACAGCGGGACCTCTACTGCTTCTCCAGGCTGCATTTACAGTGCTGCTGCTGCTTTGCCTTTCCTTTTGGATTTCGTTTTTGTTTCTTGCCTTTCGGCGTTGTTTGCCATCTTATTAGAAGGGGACATTTTCAAAAACAGTTGAGCTGTACATGCCAGATACGGGAGCCTGTTGATGTGCATGTTAATTGATCGAATCGTCTAATTAGAGCAGTCGGATGTGGCGATTTAGCGTGACACTGTGACGCCATCTGCTCTACATTAAAGGTTTAATTTGTTTTGTTTGTATATTTGGTTTCTGAATGTTTTGGATTTGTAGACCTTTGTTTATGTTCTAGCTGCGGATCGCCAGCGTGTTTCTGCAGTTGGGCAGAGGGTATATTTAGGTTTTTGTTGGAATACATTATAACTTTTGTTTCTTTTAGTCAGACGCAGAAGGCCAAAAGTGGAGGTGACTGGGGTGCCTTGGTGGTGGGACTTGGGTCTAGCTGCACTATAGTGTGAGAGTGTGTGAAGGTGAGCTGCATGTATGCATTGGTGACTTTTTTGCTTTTTTTTGTTTTGTTTGACCTGTCCTCATCTGGCATCCCATTCACCCTGGTAAGACTGTGTCTGTCACGCTGGACTGAATAGACTCAGGTGCAGACACAGCTTGGGAAAACAAGAGTTCACTGTTTGTTTACAACAAATCAACAAGGTGCAAGAATATATACAAAGTGTTGGGCAGGGGGTCCAGGGCTGCGGAGGCAGAGGGGAAGGGAATCAACACACGAATCTTTAGTGATAGCACGTCCACACTCTTTTCAGCTTGCACTCGCTCCTCTTCTGCCACTCCACACAGCTGTGCTCAGAGATCCAGGGGAGGAAACACAAACTGGTCCAGGGAATTTATATAAAGAAGCGAGTATAATACTACGCCAACAATCACAGGCGGCAAACTTGGACAAACTCGGGACATTCAATGTTCCAGCAATGAGCTGCTCTGAGCCACAACCTTAAATAGCAGCTAGGGAAAATGGGAACCAATCAGCTCAGGTGCGTGGGCCAAAAGCGAGAGCCCAATGAGCTCCTCCCAGGCAGGCTGGAGAGACGCTGAACGTCTTCAAGCAACTTAAAGAAGTCCAGACGCTTTTCTTTCCAAGCTCCTTAGACGCTGAACCATTTACATGTCACACACACACACTTCATTAAATCTCTGCAAACACATTTGATTGTGTGTGATTACAGAGACACGCTGAAACATTTCATTTACAGTTTTGGTCAGTTTGTGATTTAATAAATATGATGATCACATTATGAATGAAATCAAATGACATGCAGTGTTAGCTATGCAGCAAAAACAGAAGCAAGTTTCTGCTCCTCATCATGATGGAAACATGAAAACATGTTGATGCTCTTTGAGCAGGAATCAGTCCAAAGCAGCCGTGAGTGTGAACCAACAGACATCATTATAATAACTCTGACCTGAATCCTGATAGAAATCCTGCTCACTGACCTCTCTGACTGTAACTCTGTCACTGACACATCTGCCAACATCTGTTCCTGTAACAGCTCGGAGGACGAGTTCAGCACTTTCAGATTATTGTCATAACAGTCAGAACAGGAGGAGCATTTTAGTAAATGTGGCTGAAATCAGCGATAAACAAAATCCAGACCACAAATTCACAGACTTTGAGGATTGTTCACAGATGTCTCTGAGGTCTGTGTGGAACACATTTTTAGCCATTATTGAAGGTTTTGCCTGAAGTCGGTTTTTAAACTGTGACCTCAAAAACTCAGTGAACGAGCAAAGATGAGAGGAATTCACAAAGTAAAAGGTCAGAGAGAAGCAGAACATGTTTTCATGTTTATTCAGGTTTGCTTAATGAAGTTTTCAATCAATCAATCAATCAATCAATCTTTATTTATAAAGCACTTTTCATACAAAAAAACTGTAGCGCAAAGTGCTTTACATGGTTAAAAGCAGCCCCCCCATTTTTTAGATGATAAAATCCAATTTTGGTTACATGTTTAATATGTGGGATAAAACCAAGCTCAGAGTCAAAAATAACACCCAGGTTTTTCGCTTGTAGTGAGGGACATAGTGAAAATGCCTGTAACTTAGACAAGAGTTTCTCTCTCTGAGCCTCAGGACCGATGATTAAAACTTCAGTTTTGTCCTGGTTAAGCTGTAAAAAGTTTTCTGCCATCCAAGATTTTATATCTAGAATACAGTTAAAAAGGGCATCCATTGGTCTGGTGTCATCACGAGACACGGAGATGTACAGCTGAGTATCATCAGCGTAACTGTGGAAGTTCACTCCATGCCTCCTGATGACACCGCCAAGAGGGAGCATATACAAATTAAAAAGTACAGGGCCTAAAACTGACCCTTGAGGCACACCACAAGTCATTTTATGGATCTTAGAGGAGCATGTATCCATACTCACCATAAAAGTTCTGTCTGAGAGATAGAAAGTGAACCAGTTGTGTACAGCACCAGAGAGGCCCACCATGTGTTTCAGTCTGTTTAAAAGTATAGCGTGGTCTACTGTATCAAAGGCTGCGCTTAGATCCAGTAGCACCAGGACTGAGAGCTTTTGGGAGTCCCAGTTACATCTAATATCATTTAAAACCTTTAGGAGAGCCGTCTCTGTGCTGTGGTTCACCCTAAATCCAGACTGAAATATCTCCGGGATTTGTCTATCGTTCAAAAAATCATTAATCTGAGTAAAAACAAGTTTTTCTAAAATTTTACTTAAAAATGGTAAGTTGGATACAGGTCTGTAGTTATTAAAATCATTACAATCCAAATTGCTCTTCTTCAGAAGGGGCCTCACCACCGCCGTTTTAAAGGCAGCAGGGAAGACACCCGACTGAAGAGAGCAATTCATCATGTATAAAAGCTCAGCTTCAAAAAATCCATAAAGTGTTTTAAAAAGTGAAGAGGGGATTGGATCTAAAAGACATGTGGTGGGTCTCACTGTGGAGAAAACTTTCTTAAGGTTCTCAGCATTAACCAGGACAAAGCTGTCCAGTGTCTCCTCAGGTACAGTCGAGCCCTCAGATGTGTTTAAAATCATATCACGAGAAAATAAAATATCACATCTGATGGTGTTGATTTTTCCCCTGAGGTGGTCTGCAAACTGCTCACAGAGTGAGTCTGTGGGGGTTCTTTGGGAGCTGTTAAAATCAGGGTTAAATAAGTGATCTATGGTGGAGAAGAGGACCTTGGGATTATTTTTGTTATTACTGATTATTTTGGCGAAGTATGAGTTTCTTGAATTCCTGAGTGTATTATTGCAAATTTTAAGTTGCTCGCAAAGTATTTGATGGTTGATTGCATTTTTATTTTTCCTCCATCTCCTTTCTGCTGCCCTGCAATTCCTTTTGAGTTTTTTGACTTCTTCGTTTCTCCAGGGTGATACACGTTTTACGTTAATCTTTTTGGTGGTGAGTGGAGCAACGGAGTCAAGGCTTTTCTTCAGTTTGCTGTTAAAATGATTAAAAATAAAATCACAGGGGGGCATTCGTCTAAAACCCTGGTAAAATTTGCAGCCACTTCAGAGGTTAGATAGCGCCTCCTCACAGTTCGCACCGAGGTCTCCCGCTGAATAAAACCGGTGATGTTAAAAAACACACAGTAGTGGTCAGAGACAGCCAAGTCAACAACAGAGGACACACTGGTGGACAGCCCATGGGTGATGACCAGGTCCAGAGTGTGTCCTCTTGAGAGTCGGCTGCGTGACGTGCTGGGTAAAATCCATACAGTGAAGAATGTTTAAGAATTCTTTTGATGCAGGGTCAGAAGGATTATCTATGTGCAGGTTAAAATCACCGGTTAGAATTATCATGTTATATTTTGAATGTATGTTTGTTAAAAATTCTGAGAATTCCTTGATAAAAGCAGCACTGTCTTTAGATGGTCTATAAATTGTGACAGATAAAACTGGAGGGCTGCTAAAAACAATAGCGTGGAACTCAAAAGTGGTAAAATGATCAAATAAAATTTGTTTGGTGGTGAGTGTGTTGTTGGTTAAAGATGCAGTCCCACCACCTCTCTTACCACTTCTAAAGGAAAAAGAGAAATTAAAATTTGGTGGGGAGGCCTCAGTGAGAACAACTGGTGCATCTGAACCCAGCCATGTTTCAGTTAAAAATAAACAATCAAGTTTATTATCTAAAATTAAATCATTAATAATAAAAGACTTGTTCAACAGAGAGCGGACATTTAAAAGTGCCATACTAATTGAGACTGGTGGATTTTTGACAGTAGAGTTCAATGAAGTCTGAGATTTTTGAAGAGGCTGGAGGTTATTAATGTATTTGGAGTTACTGGATTTATGATAATTGTGTTGCTCTCTGTTTGTGATTATGACGGGTATTGTGTTGACTGTGGGAGAGAGAGGTCCGAGTCCAGAGTTTTGTGTATTTTGTGTATTACTGTTAAAAGTGGAACAATAATAATGATCACACTGATGATCTGACAGTTTCCTTCTGGTCCCTCCTCTGAGGTCAGAGCCTGAAGATGTTTCAATCAGACACTCTGAAGCTCTTTGAGTGTGGAGAGAGTAAAACATGTGACATCAATGTCTCAAAGTCACAATAATAAGAAGAACGTTTCATCTTTATCAAAGTCACATCACATGTTACAAAGTGCTGTCCCACTGCTGTGTGCACCATATGAACATGTGACACCATCTCAGTGTTTAAGTGTTGGAGTGAACTCCTCATCCTCTCCTTCAGTCTGAACCAGGAAGTGATGTCAGCACAGATCAGAGTTTTTCCTCTTTGACTGAATGTTGTAGGTGAAACTTTTAGAGGACAGCAATCAGCTGCTCTGTGATTCTACAGCCTGTGATTCCAGTTTTTACAGATTCAAGAAGATCTGAGGCCGACTCAATGATCTGCTGTGAGAACACACTCACATGTGACAGAAACCCTCAGAGACACAAAGTAACATTTTAGTGTTTTGTAATAAAGTAACACACTGACACTGATCACAGCTTCACTTTCTCTGAAAGCAGCTTTGAGCAGCAATCAGCAGGATTCTGGTGATCAGCTGTTCAGGTTTAGGACGGAGCTCAGACGATCCTGGTCACACTGAGCAGGGACGGTTTGCTCATCTGGACTGTTTGTGTTGTTGTTTGATAGCATCACGGTGTCATATATCAATCAATCAAAGCTTTATTCGTCACATGCAGGTTGCCCTGCAGTGAAATGGGACCCCCCCCCGACCTTACACATACAACACAGACATTACATGGGGATACAGGTCGGAGATTGGTAGCATTAGAGAAAAACATTGAAATGTACATTACAATGGGAAAGTACAAGAGGAACAAAAGAGACCCCTACTCATGCTGTGCCTCCATGGTAGGACAGCATGAGAACAGGAAACAAAAAAACTCCTCTGCACAAAAAAAGCACATGAATGTCCACAGCACAACATTATGAAGGACATGACAAGCCACGGGGATGGGTGGGGGGTGAGGAGTTATCCGAAGCGAACACAGCAGCCGCCCTGCACAGCGCTATCATTCCAGCGCGGCACATAGACCCGCCGTGTTCCCCCGCAGGAAACAAGCATCGAAGGCGTTTGGAAAGGGAGGGGGATCAGTGTATGCTTATCAGTGTAAGTGTATGTGTATGCGTGTCCATAGTTCAGCGGAGACAGTGTCCTTCGCCCTGCCAGGCTAAGTAAACAGTCTACCAGCCAACCCAGGTGGCCTTGCATGGGATGGGAAGGAACAGTCTCAACATAGTCGTTATCAGGGATTGTTTAGATCGGCTCCAGCCTTGAGCCCCCAGCTGGCGCCGGAAGGGTAGTCATATTATGATTGCGATTGTCTTCCAACAACTCATGAGAATTTCGAGCTGTTTCTTTTAGCACTCCGACACTGGTCCCTCCATCACCCGTTGGATAGCTGCGAGTTTTTCCATGATGTTATTTACCTTCAATTCCGTGATCTTGTCACTCTTTTGCTCACAGATCAGATTCTGAGACCTCGCGACCGCAGCTAACTGTACTTTATCTGCATTATACTTTTCTACATAGATCATAAGTAGTTTTTGTGCTCTTGCTCTGATTGTTGTGTGTGTGTACTTGTGAAGCAGCACTGCATCAATGCATATAACTGATGTGCACATGTCCAACAGAAGAAGGTCGTCATCGTCTGTCCTGTTCCTTATTCTGTCATTATTGCTCCCAGAAATGTGTTATTATTTCAAACATGTGAAGCTGAACTCTGACACATAACATCAAACAGCTCAGCAACCAGTCACACATTCAAATGTAATGCAGCTCTTTGAGTGTTTGAACCTGCTGTTGTGTTGCTTTTGTGTGCTGGTGTCACTGATGGCTGCTGCTGCCGTGACAACAAACACACAACCACTGTGATGATGTCTGTCTGTGTGTTAGCAGTGTAGCCTCCCATATGGAAAAGAAATAGAAAAAACTTATAAAAGACTTGCATACTATATGGCCTACTTCATATAGTGAATCATATAAGGCTTATTGATTTTACTCATGAAAGTGGCCACTTTCTCATTACTTTCATATATTGTTTTAGTGAGTATCCAAAACATACAAGCTTCATTTATATAGTTTTTCAAGGGATCTTATATCTGTTTTCACTCTTGTATGCTTTTCATAAAAGTTTCACACAAGACAGATACAAACTTTATAAGTTTTATATATATCTTTTCCATATGGGTTAGCTCGGCTAAGCATTTGACCTTTGTTGTTAGGGCCAAAGGTCAAAGTTGAGCTTGAACAATAATGTAAAGAAACCATGTGGAGTATAATATCTGATATGAAAGGACATGAAGAGAGATGAACAACACACAGTTTAATTTTTCAATACGACGTCACAATGACGCCAGAGAGTGTCACAAAATCACACACTGCATGAAAACATCTTAAAATCTGAAGTTTTTACAGGTTATAGATGCCAAAGATTTCCAGTTCTGCTCCAATCATGTGGGTAAAGATAATAAATACAAAGGTCAAAGGTCAGGGTCACGTGACTGAGGACAAAGCTTTAGTTTCCATCTCCAAACTTTAAAGTAATATTTTAGCCATTGGAGGACATGAACACTTTCTTTGTTTGAGCTTTTTAAATATTATTTTTTCAGTGCAACATTATGTGACTTCACACTGACACAAAGATTAATATACTGCACTAGATTTACATATTAACACTGCTGACATCAGCACATGATCTATAAAACCTGATGATGTCATCAGGCTGACGTCAGCATGATGTCATAAACACATGATAAAACATCAATTTTAGCAGAGCCCTCTTGTTCTCTCCTGTAGTCTGAGTGTAGCCATTATACAGTGAGACAGCACTGCCACCATGAGGTCAAACTGGAGCATTGCAGGTAATAATTCTCAGCCTGAACACTGTTGGAACATCAGACCTCCGCACACTTTGAACTCATTGTTATTCTGAGTGTTTCTAGTTTCACTTTGATTCTGTTATTTTCTTCTCTCTGTGGTGATCCTTTGGTCTCTTAATGTTTCTGTGCCTCCTTGTCTGTGTTTGCTTCACTGTTTCCTCTGCATGGCTCCAACACTGATCTCTGTTTGGTGTTTCACTGACTGAACAGACAGCCTTTGCTTCTGTTTTGCTTACAGCAGGATTCGTAACACTGACAGCAAACACACGGGCAGGAAACTCCGGCTAAACTACTATTGTCTTGTTTGTATCATGTGTTCATTTTGTTTTTTTGCTGCAGTTACTGTAATTACTGTAAAGCTTCGTGACTGTTATTGTTGTTAACGTGCAATAGAAATAAACTTTACTTACTGGAACAGAGATATGAAAGTGTTCACCTCTGTCTAAAATAGCTGATTAAATCCTGTCACAAATATTTGCTCTTCTGTATTTGTATAATTATTTTTACCAGTTTCCTGTTCAAGACATGCCAGTGATCAAGAGTCAAACCCAGACACACACATTTCTCCAACACAGAAAAAGCTTCACAATTTTATTTTATTAATTTTTCTTGTTTGAAAACCAAACGAGAAAATCACATATTTCAGAAGTCCCATGATTACAGACTCATCAGCATATTTACATAAAATCCTGATCCCAACACTTTATAAAGGAAATAAAAATGGTGAAATAACAGCGTTGAGGGGAATCAGAGGTAGATTCATCTTCACATTACACAACAGGAACATTTGAAGCACAATTCAAAGCAGTGTCACATAAACTGTGTCAGACCTCTTTGCAGAGCCGCTTAAAGCCCTGCTGCTCAGTGCTCGTGGCTTTTTGTTAATCCTGGTCAGTTTAGTTCAGTCTGACCTGGAGGTCCAGAATCCAGATGTACTTCTCAGCAGGTATGAAGTATGTTGTGTTCTCACTGGAAAAATGACAAAACTCACAGCCCTACAAACAGAAAGCTGCCTTTAACAAAGATGACTTGAAACTCACAGAACCACAGGTGGAAACATCTGAGAGCAAAAGTTTATTAATCCTGCAGAGAAACTGCTGTGGGAACAAAAGCCAACAAACATCAAGTGAATGAACTGACTTCCAGTAAGTAGTTCTGGGTCATCAGAGTCTAATTCAGTGATAAAAAGACATAAAACATATAAAAATCTGTAACATGTGGATGTCCTCTGGTCTGAGGTGCTGGGGGAACCAGTTAGAGACCAGCAGCTGGATGTCAGTGGTTGGACTGGTGGACTACTTCAGTGAAGAGTAGACGACGTCTGGCTCTGGTTTAAAGTCTGAACACAAACACACACAGTTGAAACAACAGGAAACATGATCACAAGCTTTGTAGTTCAATCAAGACCTCCAATCTCCACCTCTCTGCATCACACACAGTCCCAGTTCAGACTTTACTGGGAACCAGCTCAGATACAAATCACAGAGCTTCCATACTGCTCACACTTTAACTGCTTCTATAAACCTGGAGCCACAGATCTGTGCTGATCTTTAACTTTGATCACATGATTTCTTCTAGTGCGGGTTTAGTGTTTCTTTCTCTCAGCTTCAGTTCTTACTTTGAGTTTGTCATTAGTTCCCTCTGTGTTTCCTGTCTGTCCTCCCTCTGCCTCGTCTCTGTTCCCTGTTTTACTTCAATTATGTGTCGCTGTTCCTGACTGAGTTTGATTTTTGACTTCCAGCTAATAAAGCTCACATTTCCTCCCTCTGACCTCTGTCATCCTCTGTCATAAATCATAACACATCCTTCCTCACATGAAACACACAAATGGTTTCTACATCATCATCTGAGGTTTCTTCAAAGCTTTTCTTCTCTTGTTCTTTTTTTTAACAGCTTGTAAATCATTGATGACAGAAATCGGATGCTCTGAATGAAGTGATCTATGTTTCTACTTAGACTTGTTAAACTGAATGAGAAGTGAGTTCATACTAAAGTATGGCTACATGTAGTGCACTGTGTACCTGGATGGTCTGCTGATAAATAGCACTTCACCCAAATATTCAAATGTTCTGATATTTGTGATTTACTTTCAGCTTTGTTCAGTTTGAAATCACATCAGGCATGTTTCAGAGTTTTTCCTGCACTGGGTCTTTTATTTTGAAAATCGACTGGATTTTCTATGAAATTTCTGACTCTCTTTCTGTCCTCTGCTCTGTGCAGCTTGAAATGGCTTAATCTGGCTCACACATCAGATTAAGTTGTGAACATATTTCATAAATATGTAATCTGAGCTCAAAATTATGTAACTAGAGTCAGTGGAAACAAAACCATCAAATGGCTGAAACCTCACACTATTGTAATGCAACATCTGAAACAAGGTGTTTTAGCTCCTCCCCTTTAAGACAACTCTGTTCTGATTGGCTGCCCCTCGGCGATCGTGGCTCAAGAATTGGGAGTTCGCCTTGTAATCTGAAGGTTGCCGGTTCGAGCCCCGGCTTGGACAGTCTCAGCCGTTGTGTCCTTGGGCAAGACACTTCACCCGTTGCCTACTGGTGGTGGTCAGAGGGCCCGGTGGTGCCAGTGTCCGGCAGCCTCGCCTCTGTCAGAGCCCCCCAGGGTGGCTTTGGCTACAATGTAGCTTGCCATCACCAGTGTGTGAATGTGTGGATGACTGGTTGTGTAAAGCGCTTTGGGGTCCTTAGGGACTAGTAAAGCGCTATACAAATACAGGCCATTTACCAAAAGGCAGGTGGAGCTTCTGTGCATGAGATAAACATAATAGAGATGTATTTAGTGCAATCTGCTCACAGGGGTTACTGTACACACCGGCCCTCATCTAAACTTTGGAAATGTTTAACATGAACATCTGCTGTTTGAAGATGAGATGTGACAGGAAATAAGAAAAAGTAGAACATGATAATTCGTTATGATAATTTAATAAAAGAAAAAAAAACTAGAATTTCATGTGGGAAAGGATCACTTCCCTGGAAGCACCTTGTTTATTAATTTACTTGACATGGAGCTGAAAAGTTGATATTAGTAAGTCTGAGCTCTGAGTGATGATGTGGTTTGGTTAGCTTAGCTTAGCTTAGCATGATGACTGTAAACAGGAGCTGTGTCCCAAAACGCAGGCTGCATCCTCTGGAGGCCGCATTTGAAGTCTGATTAAGAAGGCTGTCCCAATTCGTGGACTCCTTCAAATGCAGCAGACAAACACATCCTTCATTTCTCAGAATTTGAAGGATGGGTCGGGTGTGTCCTTAGTGGCCCACCATATCCCAGAATTCATAGGACGGCCCAGCCAATTCCAGTTTTCAACAATGGCGGTGGCTACTAAGTTTTAAAATTACTCTTATCAATCTTTCTGGGTCACAAAATAAACTTTTAACATATTTTCAGGCGAGAAAGTAGCTGTGTAAACTTCAAATATCTGCTTGGTTAATCAAGACATCGTATATTTGCAAAAGTGCTCCGATGTTTTCGGAGACGTATGTTACCCACCCGCTCGATAGCTAACCAGATGTTTCAATGGTCACTCGAGCCGGCGAGAGCAGCGGACTCCCGGCTTCATCGTTTTCAGACCCCCGCTGTCTTTCGCTACTCAGGTTAAACATGATCTATAACTCACTCGGATAACTTAAAAATGTAATTGTTTGGCTTTTTTCAGTGTTTTATTTGTTCTGGAGTAAATCAGTTTGGATGAGATATTTTGGATGAGTTATTAGATTAGATTAGATCAAATAAAACTTTATTAATCCATCGGGTGGGTTCCTCTGGGGTTTTTACACAGCTGAATAAACGTCAAACAGAAAATTGATTAAACAGAAGTGTGAGACGGTCGAGAATTTACGCCACCGTCTGTTTTTTCAGACCCAGCAACACACTCAGACAAAAACTGGTTTCACCTGAAAGACAAAACTCCTGAACACAAACTTAACAACGTGGTGTATGCTGTACAGTGCACAGCCACTTCACAAGCGCATAGCACAACATAGAAGAGCCACCTCCACGGGACAAGATTTAGCAGTCCATCTGCATCTAAAGGTCAAAGGTCACTCTTTCGAGGATGCCAATGTTCACATTTTGGACAGAGAGGACAGATGGTTTGAAAGAGGAGTGAAAGAAGCCATTTAGGTCCACTGTGAGCGACCATCTTTGAACAGAGGTGGTGGTTTACGACACCAGCTGTCTGCCATCTATAATCCAGTTTTGAGATCCCTTCCCAGACGCCTTAACGCCCACTCACATCCTGGGCCATCTGACCTCAGGAAATCACATGATAGGGTGGGGCCAGGTTTTACAATGAGCTCACCCGAAACCCTGGCTGATTGTGGCCCACAACTGCTTTCACACCTCGGCTCATGTGATTAGGTAGAGGATCCTCAGGGGGTCCTTTGTCCCTCTTTGGGGGGAAACTCCCATGGGGTTTAAATCTGGGACTCTCCACCATTTGACCCTTAGAACTGAAGAAGCTTCTCGGATGAGAGGTGAAACATCTTCAAGCAACTCAAAGAAATCCAGACGCTTTTCTTTCCAAGCTCCTCAGACATCTGACGTCTTCAGTTCTCACTGCTGAGTAGACCACAGCTGAATCAGCCTCTGTGCAATAAAACACGTTAAAATAACTGCAGTTACAACTGCAACAGTACTGTGATATTATTATGCAGCTTTTCACAGTTTTTTCCATCCTAACACGTCTGCTGTGAAACTCAGAGCACGAAGAACTGGGTTTAGTTTTTGAGAAAAAGTCAGGTCAACGACCACAAAGCTGCATCTTCTTCCAGTGCACACTGACACTCTTCACCACAGAGCTCAAAGCAAACATGTTCTCACAGCATGAACACGATTATTAACCAAACCAGAACACAGTGCAGTGAGAAGCTCATCAGCTTCACACTAACTCCAGTCTAAAGGAAGCTGCTGTGGTTTTACATGCAGACACACTTTAAATTGTCTCTTTATGTTTCTCATGTTAACAAATTCCACCTCTTGTGAATTTACATGAATTTACATGTTTGCACCAAAACCAGATATCAGACACGTCTGTGCTGTTTGTGACATTTTAGCTCAGTGACAGCTGAGAGTTCAGTGGGACAGATGTGGTCCAACAAGAATGCAGACGAGCATCATTTGATTACAAATTACAAATTGCATTTATTTAAGGAATTCATTTTGGCACTCAAGACCCTCCATATCAAAATAATTTTTTCTTTCATCTCAAAAATTCTTGAAAATGTAGTTGTGAAACAGCTAACAGATCATCTGCAAAGGAATGAAGAGTTTCAGTCAGAAACAGGTTTCTCAGAGACTCTTTTTAACATCTGAGTGAAATGTCACTCAGATGTTGATGTCATCAGAAATCACTCTGAAAATACTCAGAAAAAAAAATGGTTTGAGGTTTAAAGCGGACTTGCTTTAAAAGGGATAGTTCAGTAGGTAGAGTGGTGGCCCCATGATTGGAAGGCCGGGGATTCGATTCCCCTGAATAGCCACCCTGAGGTACCCCTGAGCAAGGTACTGTCCCTACACACTGCTTCCCAGGCGCCCAATGGCTGCCCACTGCTTCACTGAGTGAATGGGTTAAATGCAGAGAGGAGTTTCCCCACGGGGATCACTAAAGTACACGTTCTTTCTTTCATTGCAACACCAGCTCACAGTAATTCTTTAAAACAGCCAGGTCATCATAAGACAATATCCTGCCTGATGACTGATAACAGCACTGCCTCCATGAGGTCAAACTGGACCATTGCATGTGATAATTCAGCAAACTTCAATAGACCTCCACATAGGGCTGTTCGATATAACGATATACAGTTAAGCCCATAATTATTCATACCCCTGCCGAATTTTGACTTAAAGTTACTTTTGTTCAACAAGCAAGTTCTTTTTTGAGCAGAAATGACACAGGTGTCTCCCCAAAGATAATAAGACGATGTACAAGAGGCATCATTGTGGAAAAAAATATTTCTCAGGTTTTATTTATATTTTAGCAAAAAGTATCATGTCCAGAATTATTCATACCCTTCTCAATAATCAATAGAAAAAAGCCTTTATTGGCTATTACAGCAATCAAACGCTTCCTATAATTGCAGACCAGCTTTTTGCATGTCTCCACAGGCATTTTTGCCCATTCATCTTTAGCAATGAGCTCCAAATCTTTCAGGTTGGAGGGTCTTCTTGCCATCACCCTGATCTTTAGCTCCCTCCACAGATTCTCAATTGGATTCAAGTCAGGACTCTGGCTAGGCCACTGCAAAACGTTAATGTTGTTGTCTGCTAACCATTTCTTCACCACGTTTGCTGTATGTTTTGGGTCATTGTCGTGCTAAAATGTCCACTGGTTCCCAAGGCCAAGTTTTTCTGCAGACTGCCTGATGTTGAGAATCTTCATGTATTGCTCTTTTTTCATGGTGCTGTTTGTGATTAGGTTCCATGGTCCATTGGCTAAAAAAACACCCCCAAAGCATTAGGTTCCCACCACCATGTTTGACAGTGGGGATGGTGTTCTTTGGGTTGAAGGCTTCTCCATTTTTATGCCAAATGAAGGCAACATCATTGTGACCAAATAATTCAATTTTTGTTTCATCTGACCATAACACTGAAGACCAGAAATCTTCTTCTTTGTCCAGATGAGCATTTGCAAAGGCCAAATGAGCTTTGGCATGCCTTAGAAGTGCCTGGAGAAGTGGTGTTTTCCTTGGTCTGCATCCGTGGAACCCAACAGTGTCCGTTGGACTGTCTGCCTTGAGACATTGCCACCAGCAGAGCCCAGATTCACCAGAATGGCCTTGGTGGTGATCCTTGGATTCTTTTTCACCTCTCTCACTATTCTCCTGGCCAGCACAGGTGTCACTTTTGACTTCCGACCACGTCCTCTGAGATTTTCCACAGTGCGGAACATCTTGTATTTTTTAATAATACTTTGCACTGTAGCCACTGGAACTTGAAAACATTTGGATATGGCCTTGTAGCCCATTCCTCACTTGTGAGCAGCCACAATGCACAGCTGCAGGTCCTCACTGAGTTCCTTTGTCTTAGCCATGAATGTCCACAGACCACCTGCAGAGAGCTGCTGTTTTTCACCTGTTGAGTTGATCAAAACAGCTATTTCCAATTAATCAGGGTAATTAGGATGCTTTAGAACAGCTTTGACTATTTGGAATGGTATGGAACTTTGGATTTTCCCAGAGACTGTGACAGTTTGTAAAGGGTATGAATAATTCTGGACATGATACTTTTTGCTCAAATGTAAATAAAAGCTGAGAAATATTTTTTTCCACAATGATGCGTCTTGTACATCATCTTATTATCTTTTGTGAGACGCCTGTGTCATTTCCAGTCAAAAAATAACTTGCTAGTTGAGTAAAAGTAACTTTAAGTCAAAATTTGCCAGGGGTATGAATAATTATGGGCTTAACTGTATATCGGATGACGATATAAAAACGTCTATCGTTGCATTTTACGCTATCGTTTGTTTCGTGGTGTCGCAAAATAAACTGTTTACGGCAATATTTTTTCATCGTTTATATGGTCACTGTAGCGGCTATATTAATTTCTTAAAGTTCTCTCTTCCCCTTATATTTAATATAACCACACTACAGACGGACAAGCGCTTGTTTTTATGCGTTGTCGTTAGCAACAACGACGGCAAAACCACGGCGTGTCCGCTTGTTTATTTTCCACATAACCCTTTCACAATAAAGCTCAAGATCCTGTTGAGACTTTTCAAAATAAACTGAATCACGTGAAAGATGCAGAGTATTTACGGATGAGAAGCAAAAAAGAGCCGCCAGGTGCTAAAAAATAAACCTTAGACTCAAACGTTAGAACAGGCTTTTCCCCGCAGCACGCTGTGTAATAAATACTCACAAAGAAAACGGCAGCCGTTACAACTTATGTCTAAAAATGTATAGTTTCATGCATCTGTTAAAACACTCAGCTCCAGGTACGTGACGCCCAGCTGGAAACACTTCACGCAAGTCGAGCTGCCCGAGATTCACAGAATTTACAGAAAATGTTACATTTTTGTGATTTATATCGTTATCGGACGATAGATGTCTTAATATCGGGATATGAGATTTTGGTCATATCGCACAGCCCTACCTCCACACACATTTAAGTTAATTGAGACTTTAGAAACTGTAAAGTCTACTACTGATTTTATTATTATTTTTTATTACTATTATTAATTTGTTATTTTAGGCATCATAATCTTTTACTTTTAACTGAATCAAAGTGAACCTGAACCTCATGAACCTGATTCAACTACAGGGAGCTACACTCACCTGCTAATTTATTAGGTACACATGTTAAACTGCTTAAACTATGTGTGAGAGTGATTAATTCTATAGTCACAGCTTTTAAAGCACAATATAAGAGGATGTTAGACAATTAATAAAGATTTAATGACAAGAATGCAGCATGGATCAGATTCCAAGATTTCATTCATTATTGTCAAAATTCATCAATATTATCCAACATTTATTCCACATTATCAAGTTTACATCTCTCTCACAGACACATTTCAATAAATCCAGAAATGTTTCAAACCTCAGTTTATGATTAAAAACAACAACAATTAATAGTCAGTGTTAATAACAAACACACAGATATTAAATCTTTTGAATCTGTGATGACATGTGACATGATGATAAACTTTACATGATTTAGCTTCTCTGCCAATGACACAAATTTAAAAAATGAATAATTTAAACCAAAGTCAGAGCGACTGAGACTCATTCATGAAATAACAGAGGATGATATCAGGATCAGACTTATCCAGTAGTTTATTGTTCAAATACAGAGACACTTTTCACACTGACCTTTGGAGCTCACAGACTCTGTGAACACAGAGTTTTCAGGCTTTTTTAATCCTGTGTGTGAGCAGCAGGAAAATACAATCAGAGCATAAACACCAGAGATGGGCAGTAACGCGTTACTTGTAACGCGTTACTGTAATCTGATTACTTTTTTCAAGTAACGAGTAATGTAAGGGATTACTATTGCAAAAACGGTAATTAGATTACCGTTACTTTCACGTAGGAACGCTGCGTTACTGCGTTACTAAAACCGTGATTTTTTGCGAGAACGTCTCATGACAGTGACGTAAGCGAGTGCGACGTTCGTGACAACAGCTGTCTGCAGATCATAATATATCGAGTGCGGGACAGAGTGTAGCATGCAGCGTTCAAAGCGTGGAAGTACTGACCTTATTTTGAGTTTGAGTCCATAAAAAGTGACAAAAACATTAGTGTCCGTTGTGCGTGGGAAGAAAACTTCTTTTTACAGCGAAAAAACCCCTAAACTTCCAAGCAAGCACCGAGTGTACTACGACGTAATGTGAAATTCACAGAGAAACTCGCGGATTCTTCCACTGACCGCTGCAGCACACCTGCACCAGGGTAAACCTCCTCCGCCTACCCCAGTCCTGCTTTACAGGTGAAAATAGAGCAACAGGACCGCTAGTCTTTGATTTTATTTATTTTCTGCTGTGTTTTACTTGCATCTATTTGAAAGAGTGAGTGTAAACACAAAAAAATATTTTATGTGCTGGAATGTGCAGAAAATAGGTTTAAATGTTAAACAAATTTCTTCCAGTCAGAGAATGTTGCATATAATTTAATTTTTGCTTGATGCATAAAGTTAAAAGATTAAAACTAATAAAACAAGTTTTAAAAAGAGACTTTTCCATTTGATTACATTTTGTATGATGAATTATGCAGAAAAAGTAGAATTGGGCTGAAAGATCTATCGCTTTATCACCTATTCAGGTTGTAAATCGTGTTTTTAAAAAGTAACTAA